>NC_056747.1:371848278-372153278 GCF_019279795.1 Protopterus annectens | reverse complement strand
AGGTACAGCCACATCAATGCAGTTATACAGGTGTTTGTAAAAAGCATTAGTATAGGACTAGACATAGTTGCCAGTTAAATCTGAGGGGGGAGGTGCAGTGCAGCTATTTATACCATCCCTTAGAAGGATATAATCTGTTTCGGAAAAGTTTTTTAGTTTAGTTGCTGCTAGGAGGTCCGGCGTAATAGTTACTTTGAATGAGTCTGATTTTTGGTCAGATCTGACAAGGGAAGACCTCACAGTGGGAGTGCTACAGTGGTCCCCATATTGGTAAGCACCAGATCCAAGATATTGGCTCCCCTAGTTGGGGTGTCCACCAGCTGGTCCAGGACATTGGAGTTAATGAACTTGAGGAATCTTTGGCAAGTGAGTTTGAGCATGAGTAATTTACCCAGTCAATGGATGGGTAATTAAAATCACCCAGAATCATGGTGCTCAGATGTATCTTGATGGATTCCAGTAGATTCAAGTAGGCAGAATGGGTGTCTTGATTCATGGAGGGGGTCCTGTAGCTGGCAGTGACTTGAACAGGTGTCCAGGAAATTGTACTGTTTAACCAATCTGGACGTGTATTTAACTTTAATGAATACTGATACACTACCCTTTAGTCTTCACGCCCTCCATTCGTGGTGTGACTGTGTGGTAGGAGATGTAACCTGGTATGGCTGGGGTGCTCTCCACTGCCTTGAACCAGGTCTCCATGACTGCACAGATGTCAGCGATTTCCAATTTGAGGACTGCTTCCAGTGAGTGCAGTTTCATGCTAAGACTCCTAGCATTTAGCAGTATAACCTTGAGGTTGTTTTTTTTGATGAAATTTTTACGTTGGGAATTTCGCCCTTGTGACATTGCCTAAAAAGGCACTATGAGGGTGGCAAGAGCCTTTGCCAGTAGCTGCAATTCCAGGGTGTGACAGATGAAGACCATCTCTGGCAAAACATTAAGGTCTATCGATTATGTCATCCCAGGCTGACAGAAACTGGATCCCCTTAGAATGACACCAGAAACTTAGCCAGTTATTGATGTCAATGATTTTCTGTTTATATTGTGGTATCATCTTAGATGAGGATAATATGCTGATCAAGGCTGGAGATGTATCTGCCTGTGACACATAGAGAGCTCAGGCATGTCTCTCCTCATGTAGTCCAGGGAAGTATGTCCCAAATCGTTCACACCAACATGTACAATGACCGAATCATAACGGTACTTGCTGAGAGACTTGAGTGCCTCTATGATCTGACAAATCCTGGCACCAGAAAGACAGTACTGTGACTTTCTCCTTGTTCAGTCTGGTGAGGGAGACATCTGTATGTCTGACTACAGAGTCTCCTATTACTAAGATATTTGGAGTGGATGCGCGTTGCCTTATGGGCTTTGATTCTGTGACACTTGTGCTTGTGTCATTATGTGTATTGTGTGTTTTGGGTATTATGGTTGGTTTAGTATGCATGTGCTTTGGAGGTGTCTAGTGTTTATAGGTTCATAGGTTCATACTAGGCTATCTGCCCGAGGGCATTTACAAGCCTAGCCCATCGTTTTGTGGCTTACGCCACCCCTTTAGTATGGGGAACTATACCCCTTATTTTGCTGTGCCTCTGTTGAGCAGTGACACTGAGGTAATCCCTGGGGTATATCTGCGATCTCCCATCCATTGGTCAAGATTTCTCTTGAACAAGGCCAGCGAGGTGCTCTGCCTCACATGTACCGGGATTTTGTTCCACAGCATAGGGAGTCTTTGGGTGATGAATCTATCCCTCCAGCACATCCTATTAATAGCTGTGTCGAGGTTTAAGTCTCCCGCCCTTGTGGCTCTGATGGATCTAGATTTTTTGAGGTGAAGCATATTCATCAAATCTGGGTTTGACATGGCCTTGTATGTTAGGCAAAGGTCACCTCTGAGCAAGCGGTAAGCAACTGAATAGAGCTGGAGTTCTTTCAGTCGGGCAGCATAGGACAGATTTTTGAGACCCTTTATCCTTTTGGTGAGGAACTTTTGTGGCCTCTCCAGCTGCTGCAAGTGTCGGGTCAGATACATTCCGAATGGGGCATTGTACTCAATCATTGGTCTGATGAGTGATGAGTAAAGGGAGACTATGACCTCCCTTGATCTAGATGAGAATCCCTTCATGATAAGGTGGGCAATGTAGAAGGTCTTCCTAACTACTTTAGCTACATGGGTGTCGAATGACAGACTACTATCAACCTGGGTCCCCAGGTCCCTGATAACTTCTTCTGTGCTCAGTGGATTGCCACCTATTTGGTAGCTAGGGGTAACCTTGTTTTTCCCGAAGGGTATGACTATGCATTTTTGGCATTTAACTTTAGGCGTGGCTCTGGCACCAGTTATCCGTTTCTGTGAGACTCTTCTGAAGGATATCTCTGGCAGGTGTGTCTTCTACTATGGCCCAGTTTGCAGTCATCTGCAAACTTTGTCAGCCATAACCCTCCTGTGTTTGCTTGTACTTGGAAAAGTAGATGCCAAACAAGAGTGGGCCCAGGACTGAGCCCTGTGGGACACCACTTGTGACAGGCTTTGAGTCTGAGATGGCGCCAGCAACTCTGACCCTGTGGGTTCTGTCACTCAGCCAGTTTGCAACCCATCTTGTGATGTATGGGTTAACATTTAAGCTGATGAGTTTTTCAATGATACCCGAGTGGGGTATTGTATCAAAGGCCTTAGCCAGATCGAGGTAGGCTGTATGGACTGCCTTTCCCTCATCAATGGCTTTGGTGACTGTTTGAAAAGTCAACCAAGTTTAAAAGGCATGATCTGCCTTTGACAAAGCCAAACTGGGTTGGATCCAAAGTCTGCAAATTCCCTATGTCTTTATTTATGAGGTCCATTATGATCCTCTCCATGGCTTTGCAGATAAGGCTTGTCAAGCTAATGGGACGGTAATTTCCAGGGTCGGTGGAGGCACCGCCTTTGTGAAGTGGGACCACAGTTGCAGTGCGCCACTCCCTGGGTACGTATCCAGAGGTAAGACTTTGATTAAACAGCTGTCCTAGCTGTGGGTTTAATTCCTCATTGAGTTCGTGGAGCACACAGCTGGGGACACCATCAGGTCCCATGGATGCTGTGTTTTTTGCTTTGGAGAGAGCAGTTCTCACTTGGGCGCTGGAGATGTTTGGGGGGCTGCAATCGTTTGGTATAGATATCTCTCCTTTTGGGGGGGGAGAAGTTTGCACTGAACCTGTCAGCCAGTATGTTGGCAATGTCTGTAGGATCAGTAATCTTCACATCATTTTGAACTAGTTCTGAGCATATCTGGGAGTTTCCTCCTAGGTTTCTAACATAGCTAAAGAAGGCCTTATGATTGTCTTTTGAGTCTTTAGCTATTTTTCTCTCGAAATTTGCTTTGGATGATTTTATGAGAGCTCTTAGTTTTTTACTTATAGTGATCAAGGGTGTCTTACCTTTTAAGGATTTTGCTCTATCTTGTAGTAGCTTCCTCCTTTTGTTGTAGAGTTTGTTTATGGCTGGGGTCCACCAGACTGGACGCTTGCCTTTGGTACAAAGAGTCTTTGTTTTGCTTGGGATTGCCTTATCCATGCAGTCCTGCAGGTGCTGGTAGAAGGCATTTGTAAGTGATTCAGCGGCTTGAGTACTGTTTTCCACCAGCTCGGGGGCCTTAAAGGAGACCACACTAGTCTTTAGAAGTGTGAAGTCGGCTTTTGAGAAGTTCTTTACTGTGGTCTTTTTTATTTCAGGTGGGGGTGGGATGAGGACCTCCAGTGAGATTAGTTTGTGATCTGATCTCACCAGTGAGGGGTATACTTCCGTTGTTGAACATTGTGCTCCCATGTTCGTGATGATGAGATCAAGTATGTTATCTCCTCTTGTGGGGATGGTGACTAGTTGTTCCATGGCATTTGAGTTTATGAATTCCAGGAACTTTTGGGCTAGGGTGTTTGGGCTTGAGTAGTGTTCCCAGTCTATATTAGGGTAATTGAAGTCACCTAGTATGATGGTGTTTGGTGATACATTTATCCCCTCTAGTGTTTTCAGGAAGGCCATGTGAGGTTCCTGAGTTTGTGAGGGTGGCCTGTAACATGCTACAATTTGCAGAGCAGTCTTGCCTACGGTTAATTGCACCTGGATGGTCTCCGATGCATTGTGCGTTGCCACCAGTCTTGAGGTGTGGGTAGATAGTTTTTTTGTGAGTACCTCCACATATATTGTCTATGTGTATTCTGTGTGTCATGAGTTGGATTTGTGATAGGTGGGCTGACAATCCATTCTGTATTGCTACCTATTGTGCGAGAGAGCTGTGACTCCAGCTGTAGATGCAGTTATATCCATCTGAGACTACCTGTTCAACACAGTACAGAAGTATAATCTAACATGAATAACAATTTCATCAGACTGAGCTAGAAGAGAAAAGGAGTGAAGTATAAGTGGCATTTAGTAGCTGGTTGGTGCAATTGAGAAACTTTCTGGGAGTTATTGGCATATTGATTGTTGTTGTTCAAGACAGTAGTTTATTTTACTAAAATATAATAGCACATGAGATCTGATATTACTTCAGAATGATGATGAATTGACCACAATGGTCTCTATGATGAGATTTAGGGAATAATCCAAGGGAGATTTGCACTTAAGCATGTAAATTACATAGCAGAGCTATATCATTTAGAAAGTTCAGAAAACAGCATTAAATAATGCACAGCTTCATGATGGGTAACAGTAGAGTGGGGCCCTGTTAATGAACCTGAAGGCACTTATAAAGGAGCTGTGATCAGATTTTCTCCTATTGCTTGAGTAATAAAAACAATGAATGTTACAACAGCATCACAAAGCAAAGGTGGGCAGGTGAATACTGACAAACCTACTTCAGAAATACTATCAGATACAGTTGTCAAGATCCAGTCCAGCATGCTCTTACAGCATAAAGAATTATGTGTTATCTAGCAGTGACAGTAATTGGTTGTAAAAAAAAAAAAACATAAAGCAGTATAGAAGGAAGACATTATTTACCAGGTCAGAGTTTCCAGTCAGTATTCAAGTCAGCCAAAATAACAAGTTCTGTTTTAGTACTTTTGTTTGGAGTTAACATTTAATAGCTATGTACATAAGAAGTTGGATCTGTCTTGGAGTGGATCTCCTCTGATCTGTACCCCAGATCAGTTGGCATAGTGGTTAAAGTCTTCACCTCCCTTGCACAAGGTACAGCATTCAATTCTGACCTACAACCAATGCCTGTTTGGAGTTTGCCTGTTTTCCCTTTGTCTCTGTGAGGTTACTCCCACCTCCAAAATACATGCTGAGAGCTTCCATCTCAAACTCACCCAAGAATGGAGCTGTGGGCAGCAGCACAGACTCTAGATGGTGTCCTATAGGAGGAAGAGTTTTGTATATATAAACCATTTTGGGGATCTTCTGTGGCATGCAGTATCCTCATGATAGGAGAACGTGGATCACAGACTGCTAGTCGTGGCAGGGCTAGCCACATGATGGTGTAAAAATATGGCTCTAGGTTATTCAGTCATGTTGACTAAGGTCATCGCATGGCATGGCGTGGGTATTTGCCAGTGATAAGTGGGTTGAGGACGAGCCTACTCCAACCTACGCCAGGGACCCATGCCAACAGTTGGAGGGGTGTATGTATCCCTACTGGCAAATGTGTGCCCATTATAAAGCCCAGCAGCCCTAGGTAAATAAGCTATTTGCCGGCCAGTGTCCAGCTGCCCAGCTTGGGTCACCTAGGATAGCTTTGTTGATTGAAAGCTAGACATAAAGCCTATCATGAACTAACAATTGCTACACTCGATATAAGTTCACTGACAGGATGAACTTGGAAGTGGATGATATGATGGTAAGGAGCAGGCTGGACATCCTATGTATGCAGGACACAAAATAAAAAGGGCAGTACAGCAAAGCCACTTGGCTTGGGACCCAGAGTCTACTACTCATGAGAAGGGCAGGCTAGAAATAGTGTGAGAATTGTGGTAAGGAAGAGGCTTCAAAAGACAGTGAGGGATGTCATCAGAATTAGTGACAGACTCATGACAATCAGACTCCAGCCTAGTGATAGGGCAGTAGCCATACTCTTAGCCTATGACTCACAGCAAGGTTGTGATAGTGAGGAAATGAGGACATTCAGACAGTTGTTGCAGGACCTACTAGATAAAGCAGGACAACATGAATTGGTTTTGACCATGGATAACCTGAATGCACATATTGGGACAGACAGAACAGAATATGAGGACTGCCGGGGTCCACATGGGTGGGGCAACAGGAATAAACAAGGAGAGGCCATTCTAAACTTCTATCTGACAAATGGCTTGATGGTGATCAACACATGGTTATGATGTAGACTGCGTCTTAGTAAGGATAGGGCACTGGGATAGAATCAGCAATTGCAAAGTAATCCCCAATGAAACAGTAGGCCCACAGTATAAACCACTGGTTGCCACAATCAGCTGCAAGCAGTGGTCAGAGAAGGCTCTAAGGTCAACAGAGACCAGACTGAGGACCTGGAAGATGACTGAGAGAAAGCACAACAGTTCAATGAATTAGTTGGGGCTCTAGTACCTCAGAAAGAAGAGGAAATAGGTAAAGTTGAAGAAGACGAAGAATGTCAGCACCTCAAAACAGTATGTGTGAGGACTATAGAATGGGTCTATATTACATAATCGAAGAGACACTTCTTTGAATATGCAATCATCAACCGCTAAACACCGAAATGCGAACGGCCAAAACCCACACATTTTTTCCTAGGGAAAAAATTCACTTAGCTGTTCCCGGAGTTTACCCTTTACCCCAACATAGAGTGATCTCGGAGTTGATATATTTAGTTAGGGGCTAGGGGCATAGCACCCCACATTGGGGGGGGGTGTGGGCTGAATCCCCCCACTTAAATTACATTTGAAGTGTTTGCCTTGTTTCTATGGCCCCACAAATTTTTTCCCTAGGAAAAAATTTGCAGTTTTGGCCGTTCATGGTTTTCACATTTCGGTGTTTAGGGGTCGATGATTACATATTCAAAGAAGTGTCTCTTCGATTATGTAATATAGACCCCTATAGAACAGATATGGGGCCAAGCCAGATATGGAAATAAATACATATCAAAAGCTGGGTGATGGAATGCAGAAGACCAGGAAGTCATCAAAAGAAAAGAGGAGTGTGGGGAAAAAGTGTGAGATGACCGAAGAATAAGCATACTAGTGCCAATGTTCAGGGACAGAGGGGACATTCACAACTGTGGGCAGTACAGAGGTACCAACTCCTATCACACTGCATGAAAGTTATGGAGAGGATGCCCGATAAATGAGTACGTAGAGTAGTAAAAAATAAGATAGGAGATGAGCAGTTTGGATTCAGATCAAGATGCAGCACAACTGACCCAATGTTTGCAGCGAGACAGATACTTGAGAAGAAGCTAGAAATGAGGAAATAGTCCAACTGGATATTTCTGGACTTGGAGAAAGCATATGATAAGGTCGCAAAAAAGCTGATTTGGGCAATCCTGCAGTGGTTTGAAGTCCCAGAAACATTGGTAGAATTAGTGCAAGCTATGTACTAAAATTCAAGTACAAATAGCGCTCTGTCTTGCAGAGGGGTTCTCAGTGGGGTGGGTGTGCATCACAGTTCATCTCTGATGCCCACTGATGTTCATACTGGGAATGGACTTCATTAGCAAGCAGGTAGGAGGGGACAGATCAACAAATTTTCTGTATGAAGATGATGTGGCATTACAAGCAGACACTGAAAAAGAATGTCAGTAAATGATAGAGGAATGGAATGCAAAACAGAAGGCACATTCAGATGAAACTAAGTACAAATAATATAGTTCTAATGGCAGCAACTAGGGAAAATTTGAATGAACTGAGATCAAAGGGAAAATAGTGGAACAATTTAACAGTTTCAAGTATTTGTGAGGGTGTGGTTGGGGAGAAGGGAAGTCTGAATTAGGAGGTCAAAACCAGAATTAGAGGGGCTGGAGTCAACTGGCATAGAGTGTCAGGTGTAGTGTATGGGTTTACCTTTATATCATCTGTCACACTTCGTCGACCGGCCACTTCATCGACTCGTTTACGCGAACCAAAAACGTGAAAAATTTTAAATATCGAAAAACATTCGACATTTCTGGCTGCGCCACACCTCCACACCATTACTACCATGGGTCAAAAAGGGGCGAGGTTTTGTCATTCGCTTATTCGGAATTCGACATTGGAGACGTTCACATTTCGGTATTCGCGGAAGTCGTTTCACCCATATTGGGATCGACGATATAAAAGTAAACCTAGAATATGACAGGAGAATGCCAATGAGTTTTCATAGATTCATAGATTAGTACTAGGCTAGCTGCCCTTTTGGGCCATTTGAAGCCTAGCCAGTTACCCCATGTGAGAATCAAACCCTGCACCTTGTTTTTTTAAGGTAAACACCTTAACCATTATGTCCCACCCTTTGAAAGCAAGGTGTACAAAACAGTGGTACAATCAGTACTACTGTGTGGTACAGAAACCTGGGCAGTAAAGGCAGATCAGTTAAGGAAGCTAGAGGTGATGGAGATGAAGTGCGTGAGATGGGTGGTAGGATGCACACTGTGAGACTGATAAAGAAATGAGGACATCAGATCAGAAGCCAAGGTAGCTCCAATTGCAGAAAAGGTAAAAGAAAACAGATTATGGTGGTCACATGCTCAGAAAGTAGAAGACAATCTGGCGAAGAAAATTTGGGACAGACAGGAAGAAGGCAAGAGGAAATTATTATGTCCAGCAAAGAGGTGGAAGTGTGTGAGAGAAGACCTGTGACAATCAGCCATGAGTGTCAAAGAAGGTAAGAGACTGACACTGAGTAGAGAGAAATGGTGACAGTTGATGCAACACCCCAATCCCATGTAGAAAATAAGAAAAAGGGGGTTGATGATGATAAGGTGTTTACTTCATAGACATAAGGTACAGAGTTTGATTCTTGGGGAGGGACTGACAAAATGGTTAAGATCTTCACCTCATAGACACAAGGTTTAATTCTGGTCTCTGGTTATTGGCTAAGTTTGGAATAGTCTACAAGCTGATAGCCTAGTATTTTGGGTGGGTGGAGGTAGCATAATATTTAAGGTGTTTATATCGCAAACATGGGGTACAGGGTTTGATTCCTACCTTTGAGGGAATATACCTAGGCTTAAACTGGCTTAGAAGGGCAGCTACCCAAGTACTTATCTATGAATATATGAACCCATAAATATTAGAGGTTAGCCAGCCAAGAGCCGCTTTTGAAATAGGCTCATGAGCATCTGGGAGAACACAGTCAACATTAGAGTGGACAATAAAGTCAACATTAAGTTCTTTCACATGATTAATATTAATTTTACATAGTAACCTCATAATGTCTCTGGTTATTATCTTGCTCATTCAACTGCTTCTACAACTCCTACACTACTATACCCTTTATGGTAGACAACTTCCTGTACATAGTTTATACTGATGTCTTGACATGTGTATTGATGTGACTTATCGTGTTGATATTTGTACTGATGTATTAGTGTACTGCATTGATATTTGTACATGTATATTTGTATATATATTTCATTTCATGCATTGTTTATTTCACTGTGGAGCTTCTCTCCCCGAGTCTCCACTGAAAATGGGCTCTTTACGGCCCACTGGACCATCCCAGTAAACAAATGCAAATAAATAAAATATATGTGTAGTAATCAAGAAGGTCCATTAACAGTAGGTGTGTTTTGTGCATAGTGTGATCTCTGAGAAAGACAAAGTCCTCTATTGCATCAACCAAGCAGAGCTGTCTGATAGAAGTACTAAATCTAGGCACAACGTATCAGTTACAAAAGACTAATGCTGAGCAACAGCTTAGGCCCAAAGAAAATCAAACCGATACTTGCACTCACCAAAGCTATATACATTTTGGTTTCTTTGATCACTCACATAGCATTACTGGCACTGCATAACTTCTTCCCTTCTTTAAACAAACCTCTGTATTGCTGCTACCATGCACACAGAGTCTTTGATTTCATATTTACTGTTTTATTGTCAGAAGTATGACAATGGTCAGTAGCAATGAAGCCTGATAACTAGAGTACATAGTGCACGCTGTATCTGATTATTCTAGAAGTAGCTATAAAAGTGCACTATGAGTTAACAACTTCACCTTACCTCAGTTAAACAACCTTCACAACGGAGTACCTATCCCTACAAGAACAGGACATATCTCAACTTTGATTAAAGAGCAGTGAAGTTATACTGATCTATATTCCACATACTGGAACAGGTTAAAATATCTAGCAACATGCTTATTGTGAATAGGAACAACTACGTTATGTCTCTATCCATAAAGTACAACAAGATCATAGCTGTGAAGTATGCAAATATATTGTGGTCTGCTTCAATGGAGAACAACTGTCTTGTAAGCGCCATGCTAGAAGTTTGGTACAAGAGGGTTCTATACTGAAAAGTACCATTATTAATTAGCAATCATACACTGAAACAGCGACTGTCAAAAGCCACTATTTCATTATTAAATCATTTTTGTGCAGGGCTGCCCCATATACACACACATATCCCCAGGGGGAGGGGGGGTTTCATTACTGCCTCCAATGTATTTATTTATTTTGTTTGTTTACCAGGTAATGTCTGACTGGGCATGAGGCCCATTTTCAGCGGAGGCCCGGGGAGAAAAGCTCCATACATACAAATAGACAGTATTAAACAATCAAATTGAACACATATTAATCAACAATATTCAGAGCAAGTCAGTAAAGAAATTAGTTATATAACAATAATTAGCAAATAATTTACAAATTAACAAATTTAACAAAAAATGGCACAGTTAGTTATAAAAACTCTCTGCATGAGTTAATAATATCTCTATACTAACTTAAATTCATCAACTCCAAGACAGATGAATCTCAGACAAAAGTAAAATCTTTCAGATAGTACAAACTCCATCTTTAAATACAAATCAACAAATCACAAATTTGTGATTGCACATAAGTGCCAGTCACAAAGGGCTTATAAATAAGCCCATAACCCTTTCTTGTAAACTAACAAACTTTATTAATGTTGCACATTAAGATGTAATGCTGTTTGCCTTTTTCTGTCCTTCCCTTTGCACTCATATTGTATCACTGAGATATTAAAAGTACTGCTCATATTCATAAATCCATGCGAACTCAAGTCCTGTAATTATTGCAGGAATAAAATAAACCAAATGGATTCAGGTCTTTTAATCATCACAGTCCTAGTTTCTTGTATTTGCTATAAAATGTGCCTCCTGATATAATGCATTTCAAACTAAGAAGACCATATGAATCTAGCATCTTATGATAGCATTTACCCATGTAAATTAAGTGATGCAAAAGTCCAGATATAAGATGGCCATAGGGCATTCTTATATACACCAATATTATAGAAGGATCAAAAAGCTACTGCTTGGATGTCCAATCAAAGAAGCCAAATAGTAGATGGGAGGAGAAAGGAAGCACTCACCTATATTCATAAAATTCAATTATGGTGTAGGAGAAAATCAGCAAGTGACATGTGGGTGGGTGGGGCTAACAGAAGTAGCTTCCCACAGTGGCAGAGCTGTACAGCATTTAAGTGAGCATGTGTACCTATTAGGTAATTTTCTTATTATTCTATTTTTATAATGCTGGCATCCTCATCTCTTACAAACCAGAAACCACTTTTGCTGTTACCTGGCACTAGTCAATCAACCTGCCTTAGTACTTGACTGATGTTATTTTGTTTTATTAATTAATTTTTTTCTTTATAGGCTGAAAACATACATTTTAGTGAGTGACAAAATGGCCACAATGGGTTTTGCAGCTCACTTTGTGACTTGTGTATATGTTGCTGTAGAATGGACTGCAAAATGTAATAAAGAGCACTTTATAAACATTTAAACACACACACACACACACACACACACACACACACATTTTATATATATATATATATATATATATATATATATATATATATATATATATATATATATATATATATATACATACACACACACACACACACACACACACATGTTTAAAACAGTGCAGAGCACTGAAGCCACTACCAAATGGTTTCATAAAGAGAGTTTAGATGCTGAAGCTGAAAATGTACTTACTTTTGCACATGAAGTTATGCAGATAGATAGTATTGCTGCGTTGCAATTAAAACATATACTCCTTTAGTTATGTAAGTAGCATTTAAGGGGCCTGTGTTCTTTGATGAACATGCTCAGATCTTATGTTTTTAAATATATATATTCTATAGCCAACAGGCTGTGGATGTTAGGAATATGATGCTTAAAGAAGGGAAGAGATTCTGTAGTATAAATATTCTAAGTTTGTCTTTTTAATCTGAATGCTCACCCTTGCCCATTCAACTGTTTGGCAGGTGCATCCTTAAACATGCTAAATCACTCATCACCCAGATTGTGTACCACACCTGTCTGAAGATAGGATTTGTAGTTTCCATTCTGACATCTCTACCAGCGAACTCAGCTCTACTATTAAAATCCTAGGATCTGTTTGCTTGTTACAGGTCAAGGTGGGATATACTTGACTATGTCTGAGTAGAATAAGCCATCTACCCATGCAACAGTAGTAAGCCAATTTAGTTAGATTGTCAGATGAGCAAACACACATTGTCCTGATATTATTTGGACAGTGTGTCTAGTTCATGGTGATGTATTCACCTGCTCCTTTTCAAAATATAAGTGAAATGCAGTGGCAACAACCAAATCTTCCGTTCTTACATGCGTGACTAAGAAACACATGTTGTGATATACTGAGCAGATTTAAGACCACAAAAAACAGACAAGTAAAGACATGCAGGATGTGGCTCCTGCTAAAGATGTAGTCCGTAGCAGCACTAACAGTTGCATATTAGCCTTGCAGCAGACAAATACAAATAAGGCAAAGCAAATAATACATACTCCTTTGATGCTTAACACTAACACAGTACACACATTTATGTAGAGTTATCTGGGCTCCCTGAGCACCCATTACGGCATGCAATGCATGTTGTTAGTATTGTTGCATAGGTGCAGACTACCTTGTGTTATCTCTCTATACATTTAGATGAGAACTTCAGCATGGTCTGCGATCATTACATGATTCAGCAGCATTGTACTTCTGCTGTAATTGTGGTAAACATTGTCACTATTTATACATTACTGATATTCTGCATTCTTCAGCATCTGTTCCTACAGATGGGAAATACTGCATCCTTCTCAGGCCGTGTGTACTAAGAGCATATACAACCCAAGGAAGTTGTTGGATTGTCTGACATTTAGTACACCTCAGATGATAAATGAAACAAACATGTACGAAGAGTGTACATTCTCACTAATATATGCAAAAACCTTGGCTTGCTGATAGTCCTACAGTCTAGGACCTAGACTCTGCTGGGGCACAGGACACTAACATCTAAACCTCTTTCTCACACAGATAATGTCAGCACATTGGACCATGTCTGTCACTGGCAGCTTTTTATGATGCCATGCATGCTCATTTGCTCCAAGTAGGCATCTAGAAAAATGTAGTATACCTCTGTATTTTGACTGTTTTAGTCCTAGAAGTTCAAAGCTAACCTCACACATTAACCCATGCAACCTTCTGTGTACTCATGTATTAGTCATGCTCTTTACTAAGCCATCAAATTTAAGCACTTTCTTCCAATCAGGCCCATAGAAGTCACTCTGAGCTGTGCTTACTTCTAGTAACCTTATGGTTTCCCGGGACTCACAACATACTTCAAGTTTTCTTATTCTGCAGTGGCTTCTTTCAGATTAATTTACCACAAAACTGTGACAAACACTGGAATGTCTATAATAATAGTCTGTCTGAGTCCATGGTTCCGTCTTTCATTGATGCCATAAACATTACAGTTTACTCATCCTAATATGGTGGTGCGTGTCAGATTGCCAAAGGTATTTTTGTGAACAAAAACAAAACAAAACTAGTTTACTGAAACTACTTTCAATGGCAGTGGAGAGTGCAGTGACATTGGAGTTGGTAAATATAATTCCAGAGATTGTGGGGAGGTGTCCCACCACATGGGAGGGGTGTAGGTGTGCCTGCCACCCATGCATTTTTTTATTAATGCTTGTTGAAGGTGATTTTGGTAATGTTTTTTTTTTTTTTTTTTTGCAGTTACTGAAACTAACTTTAGTAAGTTGAATATGTATCCCTACTTTGGTCATCTCATATTACATAGTTCCTCATAACTAAGTGAACACAATTATGTTGTATACAAATGAAATGGTCTATACTTTACTACACTCTGTCTGCTCTCTCTCTCTCTCTCTCTCTCTCTCAATTTCTGGAGATATTTATTCCAGTCCAGGACCTCTACTTAGAAGCTCCAGTGTTGATTGCACTCAGAACCATTGGATAATGTGTACATTATTCACAGTTGGCTTGTCTTTCATCAGCCTGATCTTCTGGCAGTTACTGAAACTTGGATAGAGTCAGCTGATGCCGACAATGGCATTACTCTTCAAGCCTATGCCATTATTAGGAAAGGTGCCAGTAGAATAGTCTTACAATACAAAGACTAACTCTCCTGTTTTCTGTCAGATACTAAAATACCTGCCCAGTTCATTATGAATCATTCATAGTCAGTGTCAAAATTAATGATACAGAGCTACTTACCATCACCTGCAGGTGCATTCTACCAGATAAAGAAAAATGTGCTGAAGATGCTTTACACTACCTCTTTTCACATACCGTCTCTGAAATTATAATACTGCATGACCTCAGAATCAGCTGGAAACTCTATAATGATACTTCCAGCCACCAATCTGTCTACCTCTGTAGCTTTAATTAAACCATTACCTCAATTACTCACACTGACAAAATGTGAGGAAGAAACCATATTCAACTGGAATTCACTTCCTTGTCTGGAAATTCTTGCAAAGCTGTCATTCTGTCTGACATTATAAAGACCACCTACCAGCAATAATTATCTGGAAGATGACCAAAAATATTCATTTACTTGCAAAACCTAAATATGATATATCAGTCACTAACCTTGCATTAAGCTTTGCAGAATCACTAACCTTGCATTAAGCTTTGCAGATTGCAGTCCACTATATAGTCTTTGGCTGAATGATTTTCATTCCATTTCAGTTCAATATTTTAGAAGAATCTAAACAAGTTTGCACCCTTTTGAAAGAAATGTATTATGCCATTTCCTTGTCATGAATCACTTTTGATATCTAAACAATTATGGCTGCAAAATATCTTTGAGCAACATGCAGCACAACCAGACTTGCCAGTGATATTGCTGAGTTTATGTTGTGAAATAAAATGAAAAAAAAAAACCATCAAATTTTATCCAATAAATTTTACTGCCCTGACCAGCAAAGATAGCATATAGAAACCTAAAATCATTCTAGTAAAGTGTCAAACAGCTTCTCTACTTGGATCATAGTCACCACCATCTCCTTTCCAACAACTAAATTGTGCCATGGTGACTGAAACATTTGTCAGTCATTTTCAGAGCTAAATTCAGAAATGCAGATCTGATTCCTCTAACCCAAGCACCCTAACACTGTCCGTCTTACCTTGGGTCTGTTTCACAATTTAGACTCTGTGCACTAACACATTTCTGAACCTAATTTAACACTCAGACCTGGCTGGCCTGTCCTTAGTAGATTTCCATTTATGTTCCTGTAAATTACATTACAGTCCATAGCATATCCTATCACTATTTTTATAAACAGAGCCATCAAGGAAGGGGGGTACCACAATTCTGGAAGCAGTCCTATGAACTGCTCAGCACAAAAGTGGATTATCAACACCGCTTAGCAGCTTTTGACCCATAACATTATCTCCTGTGATATCTGAGAATATATATAACACTGTTTTCTGAGTCAACATATAACAGATATCTGAGCTGCACTTGGGTCTTGCAAAACTTGCAGTAGGTAAAGTAAAACTATATTATTTTAACCACAGTATATGTGTTTCTCAGTGGCATGACATATGTAAGAAGCTGTGACCTTTTTCTATGCAGGGTATATCTGCAATTGGTGTTTTTCTGTGGCATGAAAAGAGTTTTAAACTCTATTACATTTTCCAGAAAATGTATACACACACACACACACACACACACACACACACACACACACACACACACACACACACACACACACACACACACACACACACACACACACACACACACACACACACACACACACACACACACACACACACACACACACACACACACACCCCACTGGAAAGCATTGAAACCCAGACATTGTGGAGAGAAAGCAGTCTGGGGACATAGGCAAAGGTCTCTTCAATAAGGTATTAAGTGTGAAGCCTGTTAAGGGATGTGAATGGTGAAGTCCCATACTCAGACAGCAGTACATATTTTCTGTATGCTCTTATGGTCAGGCAGCGCTTGTTTAGTGATTCATATGTGTGTACTTTGTTTATATTTTAATCTGTTTAGTATCAATGGTGTAACCCAGGAGACCATATCCCTGGTGACCATCAGATTTAAAACATTTGGATACTTTATTGGTGGGCAGTAGAGTGAATCCAAGTGCATAGCTCCTGTTAACTCTCTCTTCCTTCGTACCTCCTTTTTCTAAACAACAACAAAAAAATCATAGACAAAATGTTTGCACAAACAGCCACTAGAATACATAATAAACTACAACACATTTTCCAGCACTCATCATGGCTTTTGCTGCAGTCATGGTACAGATACTGTACTTCTGGACATCACTGAATATATTTATTCAGAGCTTCACTCCAGCAAATGTGTCAGCAATCCCTGGAGACCTTTTCAAATTCTTCACTACTGCTTCTCTTTCAGGGTTATTACAGACTCCCAGCAATATCAGATTTTCTGTAAACAGAATCTTGTGTTTTTTCAAGATTTCTATGCCAAGATACAAGTGGTAAGATGGAACTGTACAGTTAGTTTTAGAGTACCACAAAGTTCACAGGCTCATAGGTTCATAGGTAGGTATTAGGCTATTGGCCCTAGGGCCTATATAAGCCTAGCCAAAGGTACCCTGTCTTTCGCCACCCAAGAAAATTATTTTCCTGTGCCACTGTCGAGCAGAGCCACAGAAGTGATCCCCTGGGTGAATTTCCTATCTCCCATCCAATCATCAAGATTTTTCTTGAAGAGCGCTAATGAGGAGCTCTGTTTGATATAGATAGGTAGTTTGTTCTAGAGTATGGGAAGTCATAACCATATGTCAACAATCCCAAAAAGAAAGACTGATCTGCTTAATAAAAGCTTGTTGTTAATCCATCCATACATCCATTCCTGTGACATGCAGTACATCAGATCAGTTCTTTACTTAACCATACTGGGAGTGCCAAACATATTCACTATATGAATAACTCAACCATAACCTTGTCTGGCAGGTCACCAGAGTTCATCAGGTCTAACCTGCAGGTACATTTCTACTCCCTAAAGCTAGTTTAACAACATGGATATTTATTGTAACACCTCAAAATCTAAATGTTTGTTAGCCAGCACTGTGGTATAGAAGGATAAAGCCCTAACTGTGGCTTGAATGATCCAGGTTTGATTAGTGTCTCAGGTGTCTGAGGCAGTAGCATGGAGGAATGGGAAGGCCTATCCCAGGAAGGACAGTGCTCATTGGTGATAATCCCTGAGGGGAGGCATGGTCAAAAGAGGGGCATAGCCCTCAGATGATGGATGGTAGATGCAGGGGAGGGGGTGAGAAAGTAATGAGGTAGAAAACAAACAAAACAAAAACCCAGCAGACATAGTTGGCTTAACCCCCCCCCCAGCTGCAATTAAGCACCACTCCGACCCTAACCCTATTGAAGAAAGTTTGGGGGGTTAACAGGTAGCTGGTAGACCTGTCAATGGACATGGGGTATGGGAAGTGCTGAACAATTAATCAGAAGGGAAAAAAAATAAATAAATCATTGCTGTTGTCTCATAAACCATCTCTTTTACCCCACAGTAATAATCATACGTCAACAATCCCCAAAAAAAAGCCTGATCTGCTTAATAAAAGCTTGTTGTTAATCCATCCATACATCCATTCTTGTGTCATGCAGTACATCAGGCAACAAGCTCTTTCCAGTGCTCATTGTTTCCATAGTGGTTCTGTTTTTACAGGGTTGGGTTGCTACACCAGCGCCAACCTTCCTCCTATGTATGCACATAGGGTCGGGCACACCACACTCATGCTTATGGTCAATTTAGAATGTGCAATCCACCTACTGCATGTTTTTGGAATGTGAGAGGAAACCAGAGCACCCAGAGAAAATCCACATGAATGCAGTGAAGATATGCAGACTCCACACAAAAAGCACTGCAGCCAGGAATCGAACCGGTGAACCTTTTGCTGTAAGGCGACAATGCTAACCGCTGCACCACTGCGCCACCCTTATTGTTAATCACCGCCCTTAATTCTATATTAGTAACAGAAGCAGAATCCTCAAAACATCTTGGATTAATTCAACCACAAAAATTCAACTTTTATATAAAAAAAATTCTATAATAAGAAACAACCTGACACTTGGTAAATTATATAAGACAAAAGACATTCCTCTCTGACAGTCCCACAGTAACCACAGATCATACCTCCTCCTGTTCTAATGTATTCTGTTAATCTCCTGTCTAACATATCCTAACCACTGTAATGAAAGGTTAGATATGTGACAGGCCCTGTAGATTTGCCAGAAGCACACACAGTAAAACCCATCACCATCACTAATTATTTAATTTCCACAGGCGTGAGTGTAATCATCACCATACAGTGAATCAGGTTTGATTTGCTCATGAACTCCTCTTCAAATCCAGTTGCCTCTCCTTAACGGACACTACCACATGTCCAGTCCCACCCATCCCACCCATCCCACCTTGGGCTTTAGACCTTCAATTTATTATCATTTTCTTATTTTCAAGTACACAGATTAGAAAAGGGAATTAGAATTTGATTTTGTATTGGTAGATTAGAGAGCATACTTCCTCCCAAAATAAGATACAATCACTACAGAATCTCTTTAAAATCCTTGTTAAAACTAAAAGCCCAATTCCAAAGTATGTCATGTAACAAACTGATTATCTATCAGACTTGATCTGCAGCAAAAAAAAAAAAAAAAACACTCCTGCTTAACCATCTTACTTGATGATTCTGTATATACTGACTTTACCCTGTACCACTAACATAATATGCTTATAATATAAATTATTACATCTTTGATAATCATTTATGTGCGTCTGGATGTAGGTATGTAGATATCCTTATGCTCATTGCTACCCAGTCCTGTGTATCACTGCATTTCTATTATGTGCCGTTACGTTAAAGTGTGTGTGTGCATGCGTGTGTGCGTGCGTGTGTGTATGTGTGTGTGTGTGTGTGTGTGTGTGTGTGTGTGTGTGTGTGTGTGTGTGTGTGTGTGTGTGTGTGTGTGTGTCTCAGTGCATAATGGCATGTCTTTGCTGTATGAATGGTGATTTGTTTTTCCCTGAGACTTCCCAAATGGACATTTTAAATTAACAAATAAGTGCTCCAGTTAATCTGAAAGCTTGAGTAACTGTAAAATTTACACTGGTCCAGTATATGGTATGATATCATATGTGTCAGTGTTTTCTGTTACTGGACCAGTACAGCTTCTCTCTCCCTTTTTTCTGAAAATGACTCGGTGAATTTGCATTTCAGTGAGTCAGAATATTAATATACACTTGACAGTGGCTCTGTAGGGGCAACCTCACCACTGGACCTTCCATATGGATGGGGATAGTATCTGCCAAATGCCCCATTTTAGGTATTGCATCTCAAGGCTACACAACATGCCAGATATGGGCAGCTGTGGCGCAGATGGGTTTTCTCTCTTCTTCAGTCTTCTATGACCGTAGAGCTGAAGTATATTTGTTGGAATGGTATAGGGTAACTCCCAGCATGAGGATGTAAAGATGTAGGGGTTCAGTTGTATGCAAAAATAATTTCTGACAGTGGGGTGTATGCCTTTGCTAAGTGTACACCATTATGAGTGAACACTCATACAACAAAAAAAAAGGTGGCGGAGTCGCTGCACTCTTTAAAACTAACCTTAACGTTACAATTAATCCTACCCAACCACCGCAATTCTCTAATACTGAAATACTCGCCTTAAAGATTCACTTAAACAAAGATAAAAGTATTAACCTAATTGTTTTATATATCCCCCCCGGGAACAATGTCAATACATTGGAGAATATACTAAACTGGCTAATGAATAACTACCCACAAGAAACTATAATTATGAGTGATGTTAACATTGATTGGTACCTATGCTCTAATAATAATAACCCCACTAACATCAACCTTCATGGTTACTCACAAACGATTACTACATCCACCAGAATGGGAAACTCTAATCAAAAAGAAAGCATTCTTGATTGGATCCTTATAAACAGTCACCCTCACACATATACGTCCGGAACCCTGCCTAATGAAATTAGTGACCACCTTATCACATATATTACTAAAAATAAACCAGACCACTCCACTGTCCCAGTCTTTAGATCTATAAGAAACAAAAAAAACTTTGACCTCATAAAATTTAAAAATGAGCTGCAATCCTGTAACTGGACACCACTCAAATATCTTCCCCTAGATGAAGCAGTAGAACATTTCAATACCACCTTTCTATCCATACTAGATACCCACGCCCCAAAAGACTCATCAAAACCAAAACAAAGATTGCCCGTGGCTCTCAACTGAATCTAAACTTAAAATAAAACTCAGAAATAAAGCTTGGAATACCTGGCGTAAAACCAAAACAATCCTAGACCGCATTTAAATTCCAACAACTAAGAAATGCAACGAAAAAAGCCATAGTAGCTGACAAAAAATTTTTATTGTTTGTTACAGAATAAACACCAAAATAACCCTCAGAAATTCTGGGCAGGCTTGAATAACCTTCTCCACCCAGGTAAATCATCCACTCCAACTCCTGAAACAGCAATGGATAAAGACCCCATAGAAATAGCCAATACCTTCAATATGTTCTTTACAAACATTACCAAAACCTTAGCCAACCAACTATCCTCTTGTAGCCAACCGATCATGGAAACACTACCACAACCTTTAAAGACCTTCTTCCTAAAAAGTGTCCCTACATCTTCAATAAGAGCCCTTTTACAAAAACTTAAACCATCTACCCCTCTGCAGACCTACTCCCAGCAGAATACCTTCAAAAGCTGCAGATGTTATAGCCTATCCAGTTTCTATCCTCATTAATCGAACTTTCTCAGAGTCAATAGTACCAACTTTATGGAAAGTATCCCATGTAATACCACTCCATAAAGGAGGGACATCCACTGAATTATCTAACTATAGGCCCATAGCATTAATGTCCCCATTAGCCAAAATTATGGAAAGATGTATGCACAAACAGCTACTCCACTATCTTATCCATAACAACCTACTAGCCAACTCCCAGCATGGTTTCAGACCCAAACACAGTACCACAACTGCCCTTCTCTCCTTCACTGACACAATAAACCATAACCGTAATGACAAGAAAGTGTCCTCTGCCTTATTTCTAGACCTATCAAAAGCATTTGATATGGTCAACCATCAACTACTCATGGAAACCTTAAAAAACCTTTACCTGGATAACCTGACACTAGACTGGTTTAAAGCCTACCTCTCAGACAGGAAACAAGCAGTATTGTGGCAGAATACTCTCTCCACTTTACTACCAAATACCATTGGGGTCCCTCAAGGGTCCATTTTGGGGCCACTTCTTTTCTCGGTCTTCATTAATGACCTCCATACAGTCATTCCCGAGGCCACCTGTATTCAATATGCGGATGACTCAACACTGGTTTGTTCGGATACATCTCCAGACAGACTATTAACTAAAACCCAAAATTGCTTCACCAAAGTCGAAAACTGGCTATTAGGACGACAGTTAATCCTAAATCCTAAAACTAAATTATTGATCTTTCAACCAACTCACAAAAATCACCTTATTGATGTCTCCATAACATCCAAAAATGGTACTATCATTTCCCCAGACCCCCACACGAAATTGCTTGGAGTTACTATTGATAATAAACTGAAATTCGACATACATATCAACCTGTCCATCAAAACAGTAAACAAAAAATTAGGATCGCTCTATAGAATTAAAAACTTCCTAACACCAAGTACTAAAATCACCATTGCCCAAACACATTTGCTCTCCACCCTTCTTTATTCATCTGCAATATTCACCAATCTTAACAAAACCATACTTGATAAACTATCCAGCTCATATAATCATATAGCTAGATTTGCAGCAGGAACTCCATACAGGACCCATCACTGCACCAACCTCAAAAACCTAACATGGATTGAACTCCCCAACCTTGTTAGAATTACCCAACTTACTGAGGTATATAAAATTCTCAAAAACCCCAGCAATTGTCCTTCACTTCAGAACCTAGTCCTTCTATACTCTAATCTTAACAGTCTACGTTCTGCAAACAGACCACTCATAAAGATGGTCAAAGCTTACAATACTGGAGGAGATGCACTCTTTCCAAACGCCGTTGGAAAAGTCTGGAACTCTCTTCCCACCAGTATTCTTTCCTCTACCTCTCTACCCCACTTCAAGAAACAACTGTTTCACCACTATCAGAAGCACTGGCTTTGCCAATGCTCATCTCCTGACTGACATTTCCTAGTCTCTATTATCTACCTGAATTGTTCATTGTCTTCATTATTTTATTTCCTTATATGCATTGTTAACAAATGAATTTTGCAACCTGATTTGTTTGTTTGATATTTGACTGTTTCTCTCTCTGTAATATTATAATTTTGGAAATGTCTGTATTTTGTATAATGTTGGAGCTTTTCTCCCCGGGCCTCCGCTGAAAAAGGACATTGTATCCAGTCGGATTTTTTTTTTCCCGGTTAACAAATGTAAAATAAAATAAAATAAATAATAAATAACACACAACACAAGCATAATTCATACTTTCTTCCTCTAATTTTAGTTTTTCTACTGATTTTCTTACAGCCTTAAATATTGAGGGGAATTCATAAAGGTTACAACAAAGTATAAACTATATGTACACTTAGTGTAATCTTTCTGAGTTACTACAGAACACAAAAAATGTGGTAGGGGTGTTCTTGAATGCAGATGGTGTACACTTAGTGTAGGCATTAATGAGTCCACCCAAGTGTAATATCTAGCAGAAGGCTAAAGTATATTTTCTTGGCGACAACCTTGGCTCTCGATGATTGTCACTGTTGAAGTGACATCCTAACCCCATGTGCAAAACTGGGAAAAAGGGGCTGTGGGTGGATGGATAAAGGTAAAGGATTTTGAAAGGATTCATCTCTGAGGAGTGGTTGTGTTGTGTTGAGTCTTCTACTTGTTCATCGGTTCATACTAGGCTAACTGCCATTACAAGCCATTTTAAGCCTAGCCAATTATCCCCTGTGAGATTCAAACCCTGTACCTTGTGTTTGTAAGGCAAACACCTTAACCATTAGGCCACCCTACTTGTGCCAAAGGATACTTACTAATGGATGTGTAGCATGTGCATACCAAAATGATTCACAGCATAGCCTGATGCTCATGTTTATGAGCTGTGAAAAAGTTGTATTTCATTGCATTAAACTTTGCCTTTACATCTGTTGAGACTCATTTCCTTTTCAGTTGTAAGCACTGCTGACGTTGAGCTCTGTGCTAGACAGTATCCCATACATTTTAAGTAGTGTAATTAGTGAGACTGCGCATCTTATAAATACTGTGTAGAATTTTCATTCAAACAGTAGACTGTAATGTAACTTCTTAGTCTTTCAAAACTGGAGGACAGCATTATTTGTTAAGTTGAATCTGTTATCTCATGATAGGACCTTCTAATAGACAAAACCATCAATAAAAAACTAGGGTCACTTTACAGGATTAAATCCTTCCTAACCCCAGTGGCTAGAATTGCCATTGTACGCTCTCACCTACTCAACTCTTCTATACGCATTCCCTTTACTCACCGATTTAAACAAGTCTGTTCTCAACAAACTCTCTGCCAGCTACAACCACATTGCCAGACTTGCCACTGGTTTGCCCTTTAGGACACGCCATTGTATCAATCTAAACGAGCTTGGGTGGCTAGAACTGCCCAGCCTGATCCAGTATAAACAACTCATTGTGGCATATAAAGTTCTTAACCATCCTGACAATACACCTGCACTTAAAAACATTATTACCCCCTATAATAATCCTAGACTTCTTCGATCTTCCAACAGGTTGCTAGTTCAAACTATCAAAACTAATAACTCAGCCGGAGACTCTCTGTTTGTCAGCTCTATAGGTAGAACCTGGAACTCCCTCCCAGCTGATATTACCCTACAAACCACCTTTAGTCAATTTAAAAAAAGACAAACAGTATTTGAAACTAAACTGGCTATGTCAATGTATCAAACCTGACTAAGTCTCTTCTAGTATGGTGTTAAAAACTGTACTTTAGCTTAGTTGTCTTACACCTGGGTTTTCACAAACTTTGAAACTATATAACTTGATATTTAAGTATGTAACCAGTGTATAAATTGTATTAAGTAATCTTATCTGCTTGTACCTTGGAGCTTTTTTCCCCGGGCCTCCGCTGAAAATGGACATGAATCCAGTTGGACTATCCCGGTCAACAAATGTAAAATAAAATAAATGATTACGGTAACACCAGACTGGTTACTGTGAAGCTAATTATAATTTTATTGTGGGCCTTGTACCTGGGTTACAGGTGTAAAACAGTTCAGAGCAGTCCTCTTATCTGGCTAACAAACAAAGAAATAAACATCCTGTGGGAACTCTGAGCAAGCAAGCCATTAATACCATTCGTGCATCTGAAAACAAGCATTTGTACATTATTGGACCTTGGCCCCTAAAATATAAAACAGGTATTAGTTCTTGACTTTTGTTTATATACAGACAGGATGCCATTTTTGATTTGACACTAAAAAACGTCTGAATGCAGACTTCACTACCAACAGTAACAGCTGTAGCAAGTAAGAAGGAGCAAATCATAGTGAGAAGGCTGTGAAAGAGTTAATGGTTACGAAAGGCAGAAGGATGTCACACTAAGTGTTCTTTGAAATGTTGAGTGTTTCTGGGCCTTTGTTTTGTCTGCTGAGATTTAAGGTGTGTCCAAAACTACATGTCTACAAGTTTCCTGTTGCAGTAACCTGAAAGCATTCATGGAGTTATCTCTGAGATTAGAGCACTCTAGCTGTAGAAAAAAAAAAAAAAAAAAAAGAGTTCTTTTGATAGCTGTCCCTTCATGCTCAGTGATATCGAGTCAGAACTCAGGACAAAAAACTCCATATATTTTGTGCATTACTGCCATACTCCGGTGTCCTGTTGAAAGAAGTATATGTTAACACCCCACTTGTGTCTCATGTGAAATAACCAGAAAACCAGATATGGAGTTCATTCAACCTATAGGTATTACTGCTAACTGGTCTATATGTAATTTATATCTTTTCAGAAGTATATATTGGGACTTTTATTTTTTTTTTAGCACACAGCCCTTTTTAATTTAATATATTTGTTTTTATTTACCAAGTAAAAACACTGGACATTTTATGGTAATAGCAGCCAGGTAAGATACAGGAACCTATTATGTCATAATACCAACCTGGAAAGATACAGGAAGATATTATGTCAATTAGTTATATTTCAGACTGCTTAAAAGCTTTTATATACTTAAAAAATAAGATAGGTACCATACCAAAGTGTAAAATAGGAAATAGTTTTAAAACAGCTGCAGGAAAACAAGCTAGATGACAGTAAATGGCAAAATGGATTCACGTACACAGTTTAAATGAATACACCATATCTTTAAACTGCTTTGGTCACAAATTCTGGGCACTGCAAAAAATGGTTGAGGGGTGCGGCAAAGGGTTAAATCAGAGGCAGTTTTTTTTTTAAATATTACTGCATTTCACTTAAATGATTAACAGAGCAACAAGTTTTGCATCAACATGCATATTCTAAACAATAAAACATATTCAACTATAATATATTTATCTATGCATCCATCCTCATCCCCCTTTTCCCCACTTTGCACATAGGGTGTGTTGACTTGACTGTAATCCTCAGTAGTTAACAGAAAATTAAAAGTCACAAGGTACAGGCCAGAAACATAAAGCAAGACTACAGACTGTTTAAGAAATCAGAGACAGTTGAGAGGTATGGAATACAGTACCTGCAAAAGTACATCCAAATAATGGCAGTGTTTCCCTCTGGCAACCAAGGTAAGTAATTCAATCAGCAGGTACTAACAAGAAATCAGAACAAGTGGGTAGGAACTTGGGTAGAAGAAGAGAGTGTAAAGAACTAAAGCAGAATTAATGAATGTTTTTTCTTGCCTCCTTATATTAAAACTTATTATTTTTTTTATGTCTCATTTAGTTAACAATGTTTTGGAAACTACTTATGAATCAGAGGTGAATTTCCAAAAGTGCTATGTTTGTGACAAATCAGCATATTAAGAAACACAGAGACTGACAGAAAACTGCACTGTAATCATGATTAAGATATGCAGGAAGCAAACACTGCTGATAATTAACCAAACACCTCATTTTATATAACGTAGTCCACTTAAAGTCATGAAGGCAGGCTGTCATCAACAGCTTCAGCAATACAAGAGAAGGTTTATGGAAAAGGCACAGACTTGGCATTATGGAAAGGACTGCAAGAGTTCATTAAGGAGGAGAGAGAGACAGTGCAGAGTTATAGTAAATGTAGGGGTCCATTAAGATATAAATTTATAGTAATTTTGGATTTTCTATTCTGTAGCTGAGCATTTTGTCCAGTCTTAGCTATGGTTCCTACATTATACTAAATGTTTTATTCTTAGTATTATTTTTGTACACTGCCAAATACTTTTGTTGCTTATAATTTTATTACCCAGAAAGAATCATATGAGCACATTTTTACAAAGCTTGCCATTGTTATTTTTGTTTTTATTCATTAATTTACATTTGTTTGAATTTTTGTTTTCTTGTACAGCGTTTAATAATAAGCAATAACTTGAACTTGAAGGATAGTGAGAGAGTGATGGAGGGAGAAATTGAGTGTGCTAGTGAGAGAGAGAGGAGAGAGTGACTGTGTGTGTGTGTGTGTGTGTGTGTGTGTGTGTGTGTGTGTGTGTGTGTGTGTGTGTGTGTGTGTGTGTGTGTGTGTGAGAGAGAGAGTGAGAGTGAGTGTGTGAGACAGACAGAGGGCATGACCATACTTACAACTGTAGGGATGCATTTAGGAGAGTTATGAGAAACTGAGAGTGAGACAACCAGACAGCATAACTTTCATCTCTCCGTATTTTCGCAGAATATCCAGATTTTAGCTTCATAGTTTTGTTCTGTTTCTTTCTCATAAATGTTCTGGTATTCTTGTATATGATTGAAGATTAAAGTCACTAGATAAGGACAGGCATTTGAGTTTCAGACTTCATATCTTTCAGAAAATGCATATTAATGCAAAATCTGTTATCCTATCAAGTTTATAAGAGCAATAATCAAAATCTGTACCTGATTCTGTGCCTTTGTCCCCTATGATGTTTGGCTTTGTCCACATTTCTTGCACTAAGAGGTTGAGAAGTATGCCAGCCAGGGAGTTATAAGGGGAAATAGGGGCCTACAGAATGATGAAATGTGTGTGTCTTCGCAAAGGGTTATTCTAGGAGAAGGGAATCTCATGGGGAGGTCAAAAAAGGGGCAGCTAAAGTTGCGTAATAGGGCAGGATGGTCCCAGAGAAGGAAACCAATACAGCATTGGTGGGTTGGCATATCAAATTCTTCAGGTACTTTAGTATCACCCAGAGGTTTATTTATATATTCCATTGTAAAGACTGAGCAGAATCAAGTGGGTTATGACTCCCTTTCAAAAAGACCTAGACAGCCCAGTTTAAAGCATTCATCATTGTTACATAGTTTACATACAAAGGCTTATGATCTGTTCTCTGATATATCCAGCTTATTATGTATTTGACACAGGGATGTCTAGAAGTAATATATACAACACAGAATTCCTCTCTCAAGTACGGCAATGGTGCAGGGCCAAAATTCAAAGTAAAAAAACAGCCAGCACTCCACATCACCAATAAAATAATTTTATTAATACTGAATTAAAAAGCATATAGAGGCATTTAATAGGCAAGGCAAACCGATTTCGGCCAAAAGCCTTCTTCAGTGCCAAAAGTAATATATAACTAAATTACTCCACAATGAAATTAAATGCATGTATATATGTGTGTATACATATATATATATATATATATATATATATATATATATATATATATATATATATATATATTTACATACTCACCCCCCAAAATTAAAGAGAACCATTCACAATACATCATTTAGTCCAGGAAAAAACAAAGCATCTAATCTAATAATCCAACTCCATTCTTTCTTATTTAGTAGTTCATGCCACCCCAACTTATTCAATCCTTTGAAACAAATATGATTAATAGCAGTAAATCTGAATGAGGCAGCAGAATGCTTAAGAGTATGCTTATATAAAGCACTAGATGTACAACAATTCCTAATATTATTAAAGTGTTCAAAGATACGGATTTCCTATCTCAGTTACTTTCATAAGGCACTATTCAGTTTGTACCACTGCATCAGAGAGGAATGGGGTTTTACTCCAGAATGTTTCTGGTTCCAAGAAAGGATGGTCCTTGGAGACCAATTCTAGACCTCTCCCACTTAAACACTTTCCTGGTAGCACCTTTTGTTCCAGATGCTGTCACTTTTAACTCTTTTTTCCCCTGATTTCTCCTCAGTCTTTCGTGGCTTCTGCAGATCCCAAAGATGCTTATCTGCATATCCCCCTTCACCCTCAGTACAGGAAATTCTTACATTTCTCAGTGGGTTCTTTGTACTTTCAGTTTTCTAACTTGCCTTTTGGTCTTTCCACTATCCCAAGGGTTTTCACAAAGTGCTTAGCCCTGGCCATTACTTTCCTGAGGGTCCACAGTGTTCAGGTTTACCTTTACCTAGATGTTCTTTTTCTGGCCAACAATTCGTCTCTGTTGTCTCAAAACATTGTGAAGGCCATTCATCTTCTTCAGAGCCTAGGGTTCACAATAAATTTCAAAAAATCCACTCTGACTCCCTCTCAGGATCACATCTTCTTAAGGTGCAGGTTCAGGACAGATCTGATGATGGTTTTCCTGCCTGCAGACAAGGTTCTTCCTCTTAAATCCTTCATGGAAAGCCTTCTGCCTCTTCCTTCTATCCCAGTCAGGGAATTTCAGAGACTTCTCGGATTCATGGCTTCCATGTATCCCATGCTGCTTTTGGCAAAGCTTCACATGAGGAAATTTCAGTGGTTTCTAAAGATAACCTGGTCTCAACATGCTCACCCTTTAGATGTCCTGGTTCCTATCCTCCTCTGCTTGAAAAGAGAGCTCTACTGGTGGATTCAACAACTGTATCTGAAATCAGGCCTTCCTCTTCTCTTACCCCAGCCTTCTTAACAGATGTTCACAGATTCCTTAGACATAGGCTGGGGGGCAACCTTTGCTTCCAGGAAGGTTCAGGGTCTTTGATTTCCATCCCAGCAGAGGGAGCACATCAACATCTGAGAGACGAGGGTTCTGATTCTAGCCTTGCAAACTTTTCATCCTCTTTTCCTACCAGGTCCTCTGAAGATTTTTACAGACAATGCCACTGTCATCTGGTAGATAAACAAGCAGGGGGGACCAAATCTTACCTTCTTTGCAGGTTAGCCCTCAAGGCATGGGAATTAGCTATCCAGTACAAAGTAACCCTTCATGCTGTTTACCTACCCTTATCTCAAAACCCTGTGGCAGACGCATTAAGCAGATTCATGACACAATTCCATGAAGGGATGCTTCACACAGATGTGTTCCTGGATCTAGTTCACCAGTGGGGTGCTCCACATCTGGACCTCCTTGCCTCCCCTCAAAATAGACAACTTCTCTTTTGTGCCAGGGTCCCACATACTCTGTCCTGGAAGGTGGATGCCCTATCTTTCTCATGGAAGGGGATGGTTCTTTATGCATTCCCCCTATTCCCTCTAATTCAAAAAGTTTTGCTAAAAATTCAACATTACAGACCAAAAATATTGTTGGTGACTCCCTTTTGGCCAAGTCAGCATTGGTTCCCTCTTCTTCTGCAATTAGCCAAGAGCCACTACCACATGCCTCACCAGTTGGACTTACTCACACAAGACAACTGACCCTTGATTCATCCAGATCTGTCAGCACTACAAATGACCTTGTGGGTGATCATTTTTTCATCCCTTTCAGGCACCTTTCTTCACAGAATGCACTTAAGGTTTTGCAGGAGGCCAGGAAACCCAGTACTAGGAAATCTTACAATCCGGGAACATTCTAATTGTACTTTCTGAATTGCTTAATGGTGGCTTGTCATATTCCTCAGTGAAAGTCCATTGTTCTGCTCTTTCTGCTTGTCAGCCATTAACACCTCCTTTAGCCTCCAGACTGGAGGTTGAACCTTTTCTTAAAGGTGTCCTCCACATCAAACCTCCCAGGAAACCATTGCCTCTTCCTTGGGATCTTAACTATGTCTTAGACAAGCTAACTCTGGTTCCTTTGAAGCATGAGGCCTCAGCTCCTCTAAAGTTTTGCACTTTGAAAACAGTGCTTTTGGTAGTCTTAACTTCTGCTAGGAGAATCTCTGAGATTCAAGACTTGATGGCATCCCCTCCTTTCTTGATTTTCCACAAGGATAGGGTGTCTTTTAGAACTAATCCATCTTTCATGCCTAAAGTGGTGAATTATTTATCACTTAATCAGTCTATCCAGTTGCCCACCTTTTTCCCTTCTCCTCAGTCCTCTAGTGAGAAGATTTTGCATAACTTAGATGTACATAGGCAACTCAGATTTTACCTTGACAAGACAAAATCTATAATTAAGTCAAATCAGCTCTTTGTGTCTTTTCATCCCAGGGCTCTGGGTTTACCTGTTTCTAAACAAACTATTTCATCTTGGATTTCTAAAGCTATTGTGTTTTGTTATGTTTTTCATTGAAAATCACTGCCTTCGTCTGTCAGAACCCATTCCACCAGGTCAGTTGCTTTGCCAGGTGCCTTCTTTAAAGGCCTAGATACTAATTCCATTTCGGAGGCTGCTACTTGGCCTTCAGTCCATACTTTTACCAAACATTACAAGTTGGACACTATCTCTAGATCCAAGGCAGGACTTGCTAGAGCTATTCTGCAAGGATTTGTGGAAAATTCTTGCTCACATTCTTCTTCTGTTTATTAAACCCCCACCCCACCCCTCAGGTTCCAACTAAACTTTGGCATTCTCCCACATGTAAAGAATACTGCAACATTGAAAAGAAGGACATAGAATAGTTGTGTAAAATCTTATCATAACCATAGAGGTCCTTCTCTTCTATGTTCCAGTATTATGTTCCTCCCTCCTTCCCCCTGTAACTTGTCCCTTCCTAGGATGATTTTTTGTTTGCCTTAGGACTATTGTTCCTCACGAGGCTTCCTTGTTCTGAGGATGGTATAGCTGACTCTGTCAGAGCCTATGTGCGACATCCCCACATACTGGCAGTGGCTATAAGCTTTTATATACAGGTTGGACGTCTGGTCATTGGGCAGAAGATAACTCATATGTAAAGAATACTGCAACATAGAAGAGAAGGACATCTATGATTATGGTAAGATTTTACACAACTATTCTTTCCATACACTACATTGTAATTCTGGCAAAAATGTACTTGCTAGAAGAGAGAAAAATAGACAGATATTTAGATTAATCCAGTCGCACTCATAGGTCTCATCTGACTCCTACAGTAACCATGTGAGAACAGCCGCCACCATCCATGCAGTTTACTATGTAAGTAAGGAATGGAAGTATATTGCCAGGCTCTTTCATAGATAGATTTTATTTCTGTTTGCTAACTTAGTGAATGAGTTGGCACAAGATCCTTTTCCATCATTCTGGAGTCATAATGCAACAATAACAGTGGTAATAATATTTAACAAATGAACAAAAACAGAAAATGAGTCATATGCGGCATGCATACATGAAGTAGTAGGCCATTTAAGAACAATGCTCATGAAAAGGAAAAACAAGTTGAAAATTCCATCGGTACTAACTTAAACAGTAGAAGTATTAAAAATTAGTCTAATTATGTAAAGAAAGTACAGTGTTTGTGTTCTAGTGAAACAGATGTATGAGCAACGGAATCATACTTACTATGTGTGATTGAAGCAGAGCATTAACTGGCATCTTTAAAACATATACATTTATTATATTCATTGCTCAGATGTGCTTTTAACCTTTTCTTAAATATTAATAAATCTTCCAAAGCTGTACAGTTCGTGACCTATTTGATCAGGCAGTCTGATTCGGTAGGTGGCTTACTCCATGTTGTAGATACTAGTTTTAATAAAGAACTTTCTCATAATATAATAGATGAGTGTAGTTTAGAGAGTTTAATGGCATCAGAGTTATGAAGAGTATGATGGTGCTACACAGCGAGAGGATATACATATTAGTATACTAGTGTGTATATATATATATATATATATATATATATGTATATATATATATATATATATATATATATATATATATATATTTTTTTTTTTTACCTTGAAAAACACGAACATGTCGAATGTTTAGAATAGCAAGGAATAATGTCGCGGGATGAAACATCGGCTATTCTGATTGTCGGCAGTTGACAGAGAAATCCGATGCCACCCAACCAAATAGTGGACCTGCACCCCCCCCCCCCCCCCCGGGACCCATGGTAGCACTTGTTCCTGAGTCCTGCATTTAGGTGCTGGATTTGGTATGTAATCTGTTCAATACCATGTGTTCGTGGGGTTGTACGTCGCTGTTATGAGTGTGTCTTTCTTGGTGTCCGTAAATTCCTTGTTCGCACATACATCGTTTCTGGACTTTGAAATCTTTCATATCATCATCATGGCAAACATTTCAGATCAGATGAGGTAAAGGTTACAGTACAATTCACCATTGCAGGCCAACAATGAAATACCACAGAACATTTTTGTGGGATGGAGATTAGCAAAAACGGAGAGTTACAGTACATTACAGATGCAGAACTTTAAATTGCAGTTCTGTTAGCGCATATTAATTTTTTTGTGGAAAAGGAGGAAGACAGTACAAGGAAGTGAAGGACCAGGTAAAAATTCTGAATAAATTAATCACTTCACTTTACAAGAAAAATGTATGGTATGTAAAACAGCCTGCCAAAATGTGGCTCACTGTTGCTCGTCAACTGAAAGTAGTTTCACAAAAACATACTTTTGCACAATCACAGAGCTCTTAGCAAAAGCAGAGGTCAGCCCCTAACTGTCCATATTGGGAGCCATCCCACTGCAACATCCCACCTCCTCCTCCAACTGACAGACTTTAATAGCTAACTCCAAGATCAGCACATCTCAGAAAAGGCTGCATAACTAATCTTTGAGACAGAGACGATTGCTACTGAAAGTATCAACGTAAAAGTGTATTTTAAAGAAAATCATCTGAAAGTTGCTGTAACAACATGAAATCATTTTTTGCAGGCCAGACTTTGTCCCTTCACCTCCCAGTGCAATTTATATATTGTGAGATGAATGTACGTCAGACTAAGGGGGCATCTGTAAGATACAGAACCCTTAGAGTTACTGCATGCTGAAATCTAATCACACTACTAATAATATTGCTCTGGTCTATTTCTGCTCCATTAATTCATTGCTATGCTTTACACTTGTACTGAATGTTAGGATTGCACGTGCTGTACTATGTCTCTGTTGCTCTAACATGTATTTTGCACCTGTTTCAGTAACATAAATGCAACTTTAGTGGAGTCTTGCAGGAAACTATCTGTATTTTGTTTATTTATTGCTGTGATCTTATGAAAAGCCACCTTAAGTCTGTTTCATTGAAAAGAGTTTGCTATTTATGATTCAAGCAATGTGTTTTTAAGCCTGTTTGGAGGGCTAAGATTTCTAGGTTTGCAAGGCATTTAAAAGTGTATTAACGCATAGTACACTGTCTAGTGAACTATTGGGAGTGTTTCCCTTCTCCCTCTGTTTAGCTAACATGTGGCTGTTGACCCCTGTACTGTTTTCATAGACCTGCATGCTATATTCTATATACCATGTGCACATACTAATTAATGTTATATAGCATATGTGGGCAGTTTATCACATATTAGTATTGCTCTGGTCTGTTTGTGCTGCATTTATTCATTGATATGCTTTACACTTCTACTAAATGTTAGAATTTCACTCTACGCTGATAGTAATGTTTTTGTTTCACATTTCATGCTTGCATTTCTCAGCTATGGTATTCTGTCTCTCCGGTACTTCCCTCCAGCTTCTTCAATGACCCTACTAACTACAGTTGTTTCTTTCTCTCCATTCTTATGTTTAGATTTGCACAGCCCCTGTGAACAGATTCCTCAGCCATTGCCCTTCTACTCGTCCACAGCAGTTTTTACCTGCTCAAGCAACTTCATGAACTTGGTTACTAAACAATGAAAGAAAACAATCATCCTGAAAGAAACAGGACTAAAAAAGCATTGTAGGTGCACCTGAATTCCACAATATTTTGGGCTTATCATTGTATTAATTGCATAGTTTATTTTATTAAGTGTAGGCCAGGGATGGCAGCTGCCCCCCCCCCCCCCCCCACTCGCAAGCTAGCATTTCTTGTAATCTTTAATTACAAAACCCCTTAATATACAGTCACATACCCTTTTAGTAGTTTTTCCTGACTCCCAGCTAAGCCAAGCACACTAAAGTTAACATAAGTACAAATACACAACACAAGGCTTCTGAATTGGCTAAACAGCACATTGTAGGCAATAAAGATATTACTTTTGTTCTGTAAGGTCCTGCATATATTCTACATATATCTTAATTTGCTAATAGGCAAATAGCTACTGATTATTTTTTGAGGTTTCTCGCATCTATTCTCGCATCCTGGGAGTAGCCCTGCTCCGTTCGCCCTCGCTATGCTCGGGCTCACTTCGCTCTCCACCCACCCCCATATCATTTCCATTATACCTAACCATTGTTAACACCCACTCTGCACCTTACTTCCCCTTCCTGTTCTCCACACAAACCAGAAATAACCCCACCCCTCTCCTGCACTACACTAGCAAACTATTACTTTTCCTTCTACTACCCTACTCAACCATTACCTAAACAACACACACACATACCTACCAGCAAAATAAACCTATTACTAACTCCCCAATCACCAGTTCCAGTACTCTAGCACTTACCAAGCATGCATTTCTCTACTACCCCCATTACTCCTCCTTCACACTCACCTCACTTAATATCCAGTTATCTCTTATTCTCAAAGTTCCCACAATGCCTCATACTAGTGATACCTTATCTCCTTGTCATTCATTTGCTATTTTCACTTCCATCGTTTCTACTGAAACTCTTCTTCTTAAAATCAAAACCCCCCCCCACCTACACCACATTCCCTAAAAATAAAACAAAGTATTTTATAGATTATTAGATTGGTATTAGGCTAACTGCACTTGCGAGCCATTTTAAGCCTAGCCAGTTATCCCTTGTGAGACTCAAACCCTGCACCTTGTGTTTGTAAGGCAAACACCTTAACCATTAGGCCACCCTCCCAATCTTTAACTTTTACAGATATACCTGCCACTACTACCCTAATGTTCTTCTACTTGCAGGAGATATTCATCCCAGTCCAGGTCCCACTCAACACAACTCCACTGATAATTATACTTAGCTTAGTGAACTTCATGCTTGGATCTCAAGCCACACTCCTGATGTCATCAACTTAACAGAAACTTGGCTAAAACCCCAACACCATGACAAAGACTTTCTCCCTCCTGGCTATAGCACATTGCGCCTTGACCACCAAAAGAAAAAGGGTGGTGGAGTTGCCATTGTTTACTCTAACCACCTTACTCTGCCAACTCCTAATAAAACTATCCCGTCTTTCCCGTGCTGAAATACTGACAGCCAGCCTTGTACTTAACACTCATCCCTCCATCACAATAGTAGCAATCTACATTCCCCCAGGGGATAACTTACCACTGCTGGAAACATACTCTCAATATGTTCCTAATGAAACCATTATTCTTGGTGATGTCAATATTAATTGGTTAACTTTCTGTACCCCAAATTCTTCCTTACACACCAACTTGTACGGCTTTACTCAATGTATCACTGATGCCACCCATACCAACAACTCTCATACACACAGCACCCTTATCAACTGGATTCTAGTTTCTCTTCCCTCTAAATATCACAATCCTGAAACCCTTCCCAATGCATTAAGTGATCACTCCCAATAAAAGTACTTAGATATAGCCTTCACTTTACTAAACAGCATAGATTTATACTGCAAGCTTACTAACTTCCACCCTGACACCTTTAAATCTCTTCTCTCTAAAGTTAACTGGAATTTACTTACCCACTCCCCCTTGACGATGCTGTCCTGTCTTTCAGCTCCACCTTTCTCAGTATTCTTGACCCACTTGCCCCTCTTCGTACAGTCCGTATTAAATCTAATATATCTCCATGGCTATTAAATTCCATCTACATCCTAATGAAAAATTGAGACAGAGTATGGAAAACATGGACCAAAACAAACCTCACTGCAGACTTGCTAAAATACAAAGAACTTAGAAATCAGGCCAAAAAGCATATTCATAAAGATAAAAGTGACTTCTACTGTAACCCACCCTCAGCCTTGAAATCTAACCCCCAAAAATTTTGGAACTTCTTAAACCGCATACTACATTCTGATGGTCCCTGCTCCCCCAATCCTTGTCCTGATAAGACTCCCAAAGATACTGCCTCCATCTTCAACATATATTTCATTGACTCTATAAGCAAACTATTTAACTCCAGTGCCAATTCATCTATCTTTAACAATATTTCTAACCACTCTCTGTCAAATCCCACTATACTCTCATCAAATTTCCCTCAAACCTGTACCCACTAGCTACATCAAATCCCTACTTTCTAAACTCAAACATTGCTCAGCTTCTACCAACAACATTCCTTCCCTTTTCCTTCAGTTAGCTGCTGACTCTCTTGCTCTCCCTGTATCTGTCTTAATCAACCGCTCCATTTCAGAGTCCAAAGTCCTTTCCATATGGAAACAATTCTTCACTCTACCAATACATAAAGGAGGTAACTCCTCAGACATCACTAATTTTAGACCAATTGCCATCCTCTCTCTAAAATTCTACAAAAATGCATACATAAACAAGTTATGCACTACCTACTCTCAGAAAATCTACTTACACCTATTCAACATGGCTTTAGACCAAAGCATAGTACTACTACTGCCCTACTGTCATTCCTTAATACTGTATCCCTTGCCAGAGATGACAACAAACTTGTCTGCTGCCTATTCTTAGATCTCTCTAAAACCTTTGACACTGTCTCTCACCCTCTCCTTCTGCACAAACTAACCAACCTTAACTTCTCCCCTGCTACTGTTGCATGGTTTTCCAGCTACCTCACTGACAGATCTCAAGCAGTGAAGTGGTAATCTGCACTCTCCCCTCCTCTCCCAGTTAAAATCGGTGTCTCTCAGGGTTCCATCCTTGGTCCACTACTTCTCAACATCTTCACTAATCTTCTTTATTCTTCCTGTCCTCCGTCATCACTGGTCCAATATGCTGATGACTCTGCTGTCATCACTATTGCTGACTGACCCTCCAAACTCATCTCTACAACACAGACTTCCTTTAGCTAAGTAGAAAACTGGTTCTCTGATAACCAGCTTATCCTTAACCTAAAAAAACTAAGCCACTGCTTTTTCTTCCTACAAACTACAACCACATTAAATCTACTTTCACAATCCTGTCCCTTAATAACATACACATTGCTGGATTACATAATGTTGGATTTCAAAAAGGCCACAGACAATACCTGTAATAAACATTTTCTCATTGCACAGATATGGGGATGTCACTTTCACCTCTCCCAAATCTTGTTGCATCTTATCTAGTAGTGTGGACTTTGTCTCAAATATGGCCACAGCATGGATTTCTATTTCAAAATGAAGAAACTCCTGGTCCTGTCCCACTTACTGCAAAATGGATTTCAGGTGTCACTTCATGTGTTAAAAGCACACTGTTCGGAGGCAGCTATGGAACTCATTCAGTAGTTCCAAGATGTGTACATCATTAGACTGCCCTGTTGACTTTGCACAACAATATCCAAAACGTAAGGGGTGCCAGCATTATTCTCCCAATATTCTTGTCTGTGCATGACATAACTTGTGGTGACCTGTCCTGCATCCAAGTCAGTGTAGAGGCATGGCACTAGTGGAGCAAATCCCTGTCACACAGCCATATAGTGGGGCTTCATAAAATGTTTGCCATCATCTGCAAAGAGAAGGACTATACTTGTGCATTACACAAGACCGTGCTTTGTGGGCAGCCACAATCACCTAGAAGAACGGTAAGGAATGACACTGCTGCATGTGATCCTTTTCCATCATCTCTCAAGCCATTAGGCAACAAAAACAGTTCACTGTACTGTGGCTTTCTCTGGTGTAATTTTCCAAACAGGTCTGCTGACTGTGGCATGCCACATCTGTGCAAAATGTCCTACTATCCTTACCTGCCTTCTATGTACAACTGTTTGCTGCCAAGGACATTTGCATCATTGGACATTGTTCCCTTTGGAAAGTCATCTTATACCTGCATATGTGTATGCAGCTATGGCACAAGCACTGCAGTAGAGGCCTTCACAGTTTCAGGAGTTTGCAGGCAATTATCAGTTTCTAGAAGCTGTAATATCTGGGGGCATGTCTGCTTAAAACAGCTTCTATGAGTTCTCTTATTCTGTGGATATAATTGCTTCCATGAACTACTAACTTCAGGGATACCCTGTAAATCGTTATCAGCTATTATGTATAGGAGTGGTTGCTTTGGCAGCTCAAGGAGTGTGTCCCTTGTGGAGCTCTTATTTTGGAATATACATTCTAAAGTATTGTGGTATTCTTATTTTGGAATATACATTCTAAAGTATTGTGGTATTCTTATTTTGGAGTATACATTCTAAAGTATTGTGGTATTCTTATTTTGGAAGATACACTCTAAAGTATAGTCTCTGTCAGCAGTCAGTGGGCATACCTCCAATTTGATCACCTGTCTTTAACAGCTACATGTCAGATAGAATTGTTATGAGCCTTTTTTATTTGTTGTCACAAGCTCAGCAGTTTCATTTGTGGGAGTATGTCCCTTGCTATGGAGGGCTTGCCTTGTTTCCATCTTGTAATGCCTGCAGTGGTGTTATGTTCCCTGTGCCTCTAACCACCTTTTGTTTGTATGCCTCCCTGGCTTACTATATTGCATTTGGGGATGTGGCAAAATCAGTGTACCTTGAATCTTGCAACAGTGATTAAGCTGGACACTAAAGACTGTGACACCTTTTAGATCTGGCAGCTCTATGTTTGGAAGGGGAGGATTCACTGTTTCTATGTTTTATACTACATTTGTTTGGCTATGCTTTTTTTGGAAGGGGGGAGTTTACCATGCTTCCACCGCTAACTAACAAAATTGTATGCATGGAATGCGGAAATGTTTTCTATGAGGAAGAGAATGTCATGCTTCCTCAATTTAAACCGGATGTACGTCACTTACCTGGTCTGTATTTTTGGGGGGTGGGGGGCAATAGATGTACCGTATTGTGTGTGATAATAAATTACACTTCAACTGTGGATCCTATAGTCTATATAATAAATCATGGAGTTTGAAATGAAAATATTGGCTGTTGCCTAGGGCTCATAATTTTCATATTTCATGATTCAAAACATTGCCTACAGAGGAGGCTTTCTAGTGTGTGTGTGTGTGTGTGTGTGTGTGTGTGTGTGTGTGTGTGTGTGTGTGTGTGTGTGTGTGTGTGTGTGTGTGTGTGTGTGCGTGTGTGCGTGTGTGCGTGTGTGTGTGTGTGTGTGTATTCATCTCTCTTTCCTGATATGTGAAGTAGTATATGGATGATTGTTTTGGGAAAGTGTAGTAAATCCATTTTGCAGGGGGGCAGTATTGTATTTCCTAAATGTACTACTCCTTACCTATACTTTCAGTAACTGGTTCTTCAGTGGTGTTATTTTTCATCCAGTTAGATTTAGGTAGTTTGGCTTCAGGCAGATTACATTAGATATTCCTAAATACAATACATAAAAATAATTGGTGATTACAACATGAAAAGTAATATGAACAATAATATACAAGCACTGAAGAATAAGAGCATCCTTAAGAAATGTGTAAGCAATGCTTTGCCATTATCAGCAGCACTAGGGAATGGGGGGGGGGGGGTGGCAAGAAAAGTATTTCCATATACCTGTCTTTCGGGTAAGAAATTTGGTAATAACAGATTTAATGCAATTGTAGTTATCTAACAGTAAAGAATCCTAAATTTTACATCCAAGAACAGAAAATACATGATTACAAGTTTTCAGTGTGTTGTATTGTCTGTGGAGTAACAGCTCTCCACTGACACTGAATCTAAGAGTTTATTTACAAAACTTCAAGAAGGCCTTTTTCAGCTAACTATTTACTGAAAGTATGATTTTGAAAATGTTTAAACTTATAAAAGCAGAAAAAAATATTTTTTACAGGCTATCAAGCTCCCTTGCACCTCTAGATATGGGGGTGCAATTCACCCCTACACCCAAAATGTTATATACCAACAGACAGCTGCACCAGACTGAAGAAAATGGGGGAAAAGCAGAAACAGCATACAGCGGGCTTGAACAATGCATTACTCAGCGATGAAATTCACCATGATAAAACACCATCCCACCAAAGATGAACAGTCAAGGATGACTCATAGCTATGCCAAATCTAAGTATGTCATCTACCCAGAGCAAATGATAAACACAATTTTTCAGGGCACAGTGGTAGTTTTCAAGAATGCTATCAGTCTGATGGCCAGAACATGATTTAAAGAAGCTATAAGGCCTCGGCAGTCCATCTTGATCCTGTTCTTTGATAATGTCATCACAAAAGCTGACAAGAAGAACCCAACATACATTGTGCTTCAGAACTCCAGAAAGGCCTTTTCACTGTTCATGGGTTCATAGGTTTATACTAGGCTATCTGTCCTAAGGCATTTATAAGCCTAGCCCAAATTTTTGTGGCTTACGCCACCCCTTATGTTAAAAAATACTGTGCCCATTAGTTTGTTGTGCCTCTGTCCAGCAGTGACACAGAGATGATTCCCGGGGTAAACCTATGATCTCCCATCCACCGGTCAAGATTTCTCTTGAACAGAGCCATTGAGGTGCTCTGCCTCACATGGACTGGGATTTTATTCCACAGCATAGGGAGTCTCTGGGTGACAAATCTATCCCTCCAGCATGTCCTATTTATATCCGTGCTAAGGTTTAAGTCGCTTGCTCTAGTGGATCTGGTAGATTTGGATTTTTTGAGGTGGAGCATGTCTATTAATTCTGGGTTAGACATGGCCTTGTATGTCAGGCACAGGTCACCTCTGAGCAGGCGGTATGCGACTGAATAGAGCTGGAGTTTCTTCAGTCTGGCAGCATATGACAGATTTTGGAGTCCCTTTATCCTTTTGGTGAGGAACTTTTGGGGTCTCTCCAATTGCTGCAGGTGTCGGGTGAGATACATCCCGAATGGGGCATTGTACTCGATCATTGGTCTGATAAGTGAAGAGTACAGGGGAACAATGACCTCACTTGATCTGGATGTGAATCCCTTCATGATCAGGTGGGCAATGTAGAAGGTCTTTCTAACCACTTTAGCAATGTGAGTGTCAAAAGAAAGGCCACTGTCAACCTGGGTCCCCAGGTCCCTGATAACCTCTTCTGTGCTTAATGGATTGCCACCTATATGGTAGCTTGGGGTTACCTTGTTTTTCCCGAAGGGTATGACTATACATTTTTGGCATTTAACTTCAGGCCATGGCTCTGGCACCAGTTATCAGTTTCCGTGAGACCCTCTGAAGGATATCTGTGTCCGATGTACTTTCCACTATGGCCCAGTTTGCAGTCATCTGCAAACTTTGTCAGCCATAGTCCTCCTATGTTTGCCTGTACTTCTGAGAAGTAGATGCCGAACAACAGGGGGCCAAGGACTGAGCCCTGTGGGACCCCACTTGTGACCGGCTTGGAGTCTGACATGGTGCCAGCAACTCTAACCCTGTGGGTTCTGTCCTTTAGCCAGTTTGCAACCCATCTTGTGACATATGGGTTTACATTTAAGCTGGTAAGTTTCTCTATAATACCCGAATGAGGTATTGTGTCGAAAGCTTTTGCAAGGTCAAGGTAGGCTGTATGGACTGCCTTTCCCTCATCAATGGCCTTGGTGACTGTTTCGAAGAAGTCGACCAAGTTCAAAAGGCATGATCTGCCCTTGACAAAGCCAAACTGGGTCGGGTCCAATGTCTGCAAGTCCCCTATGTCTTTGTTTATGAGTTCCATTATGATCCTCTCCATAGCTTTGCAGACCAGGCTTGTTAAGCTTATGGGCGGTAATTTCAGGGTCCGTGAGGTACCGCCTTTGTGGAGTGGGACCACAGTTGCCGTACGCCACTCCTTGGGCACGTATCCTGTGGTAAGGCTAAGATTAAACAGCTGCCTTATATGCGGGTTTAGTTCCTCGTTGAGTTCGTGTAGCACACAGCCGGGGACACCATCCGGTCCCATTGATGCTGTGTTTTTAGCTTTAGAGAGAGCAGCTTTCACCTGCGCATTAGAGATGCCTGGGAGGCTACACTCCGCTGGGATAGTTATCTCTCCTTTTGGGGGGGGGAGAGGGGGGTAAAGTTTGCACTGAACCTGTCTGCCAGTATGTTGGCAATGTCTGTGGGTTCAGTCATTTTTGTATCATTTTGTACTAATTCTGTGCATATCTGGGAGTTTCCACCCAGGTTTCTAACATAGCTGAAGAAGGCCTTATGATTGTCTTTTGAATCTATTGCAATTTTTCTCTCAAATTTGGCCTTGGATGATTTTATGAGTGCTCGTATTTTTTTACTAATAATGATCAAGGGTGTCTTCTCTTTTATGGATTTTGCTCTATCCAGTAACAGCTTTCTCCTCTTATTGTAAAGTTTGTTTATGGCTGGGGTCCACCAGACTGGACGTTTGCCCTTGGTGGAAAGAGTCTTGGTTTTATTAGGGATTGCCTGATCCATGCAGTCCTGGAGGTGTTCGTAGAAGGCATTTGTAAGGGCTTCCGCAGCTTGGGTTGTGGTTTCCACTGGCTCGGGGGCCTTGAAGGATACCACACCAGTCTTGAGTAGTGTGAAGTTTGCTTTAGAGAAGTTCTTCACTGTGGTCTTTTTTGTTTGGGGTGGGGTGGGATGTGGATTTCCAGTGAGATAAGTTTGTGATCTGATCTCACCAATGAGGGGTGTGGAGCATTTTGTCCCCATGTTTGTGATGATGAGATCTAGTATATTTTCTCCTCTTGTGGGAACAGTGACTAGTTGTTCCATGGCATTTGAATTTATGAACTCCAGGAACCTTTGGGCTAGAAAGTTGGGGCTTGAGTAATGTTCCCAGTCTATATTCGGGTAGTTGAAGTCACCCAATATAATGGTGTTTGGAGATACATTTATACCCTCCAGTGTCTTCAGGAAGGCTGTGTGGGGTTCCTGAGTTTGAGAGGGTGGCCTGTAGCATGCTACAAATTGTAGAGCAGTTTTGCCTATGGTTAATTGCACCTGGATGGTTTCCGATGCTTCGTGCATTGCCACCAACCTGGAGGTGTGGGTATCCTTGATGAATATGGATACACCCCCTCCTTCTGTGGTGTGGTCCTGGTTTTGGGGCCGGAACGCATGATATAAGGTAAAACCTGATAGTGCCGGGGTGCTCTCAGGAGCCATGAACCAGGTTTCAGTCACAGCACAGACATCGATGTTCTCCATACTGAGAAGGGCCTCGAGTGCGTGCATTTTGAGATTTAGAGCAGCATTACCCTTAGTTTCTTCCCATTTTTGTTTTCTAGGGTGGTAGGTTTAGAATTTGAGCCTTGCCTAAAAAAGGCACTATGGGGGTGGCAAGAGCCTTAGCCAATATCCGGAATCCCAGGGGTGACAGGTGCAAGCCGTCCCTTGCGAAGCAGTGTGGCTTGTCAAGCATGTCATCCCAGGCAGACAGACACTGGATCCCCTTTGAATGACACCAGAAATTAAGCCAATTGTTAAAGCTGATCATCTTGTCTCTATGTTGTGGCATCATTCTTGGTGAAGGAAGGATACTGCTCAGGGTCAGGGTCATACCTGCCTGGGCTACATAATCAGAGAGCTCCTCTATGTCTCTTTTCATGTAGTCCAGGGAGGTAAGTCTCAGGTCGTTCACACCAGCATGGACAATGACTGTGTCATATTTGTACTTGCTGTGGAGTGACCCGAGTGCTTGTGTTATGTGGCGGATTCTAGCGCCTGATAGGCAGCTTACTGTGACTCTCTCCTTGTTCAGCCTGGTGAGTGGGACGTCAGTGTGTCTGACTATGGAGTCACCTATGACAAATATGTTTGGTGTTGTATTTGGCCTTAAGGGCTGTGACTGCTTTGCACACTGATTTTGTGGTTTATGTGTTGCCTGTGGTGTGTCATGAGGTGGCAGTTGCTTGGATGTCTGCTTTGGAGGCCTCTGCTGTTTAGGTAAATTTTTGCTCAGAGCCTCCTAGTATGACTTTGTGTGTTTATGTGTTTGATTCATTGTTGTGATAGCTTTATGTGAGACTGGTTTTGTGGTGTGTGTAGTTGCCTTCTCCTCCTGTCTGGTCTTGCCAGTCCTGAGTTGAGAGAGCTCAACCTCCAGTTTGGCTAAATAGCTGCATCTCTCGCAAGTATTTGTGTTATGTGGGAGGAGGAGAGGGTTGTCAGTGTACATGAGGCAATTGTAACATTGCCTCAATATTCCCAAATTCATCAACTGGACAGTAGAGGACGCCAGCATCTGGCCCTTCGACATGCTAGAGAAATTTACAAGTTAGGGGTGTAACTGAATAAGAGAGGACTTAGTAAGGAAGTGGGTACTCCTGGGCGGGGTTGCTAGTGAGGGACTTTGTATAATACAGAAGTGCTAAACCTGAAAAGAAGATGCTTTTAAGACAAGTAAAAGCTTTTAGGAACAAGTGCTGCGCTTTTTAGTTAAGGGATATACTGTTTAGATTACTAGTAGAGCAGTTCTAAGGGAAAAAATGAAGAACAGACTTTATGGAGCCAGAAAAAGTTTAACCTTGTTAAACCGGCGCTGCCCGATGCTGCTCTAGTGGCAACTCCGCGTTAAATCGCGCTAAAGCACTCTAAAGCGTGCTTGATAGCAGGGGCTGGAAAGAGCCAGGAATTGACCCAAAACAGCCAATAAAACTACAGTTTCAAGTCAGTAACCACTCCCACGGGGGGCAGGGAAGCAGCTCAATGTTTATCACTGCCACTGATCAACAGAGAGACTTTCCTTTAGCCCAAGCAAAAATGGCCTCACAGAAACTTACAAAACAGTTCAAGAACAGCAAGCCTGTAACTTGAACTTTTTTAAATCTCAGAAAAGTGGGAAAATAGCAAGATTTTTTTTTGTTTTGTGTTTTTTCAGAAATAGCAGAGGTTCACAAGTAATATCAAGTTATAACAGTGCAGTAAATGACCCCACACAAGAGTGCTAGGTCAAAGACAGAAAATATGCAAGTTTTGAGAAAAAAACGATTTTAAAATTAAGTGCAAACAGGAAATTTAGTATACAGCTTTTGGTTGTGCTCTAAATACAGCTACTAATGCAGAAATCAAGTTTAACAAGCCAGAAGTCTTCCATAAAGCCTGGTGGGGAAGTTCACAGTTATGGGGATAGAGAACCCAGATTGCTGATATCAACAGAAACTTAAATGAAAACTAGAACGATGGTGATATGGGAGGGGGTGGATACTATTAGCTGAGAAGCCAGTGACCAATGTTCTGTGACGGAGTTACTGTTAGATCAGTCATTATTGTTTGGGCCATTCTTAGAATATTTATACTGGGCCTATTGCTTGAACTGGAGGGTAGAATTACACTGTTTGTTGACCACACTAAGGGAATTAACCTTTAAGCTGACCAAGTCTGGATTTCACAGCAGACAGTAAGGTAGCAGTTGAGGATATATATTTATATTTTGCAGGCTCCCAATTCTGAGAAATCCACAGCATGAAAAGAAGGATGTTGGCAAAGCAGAATAAAAAAGAAAAACAAAAACTTTACTGTTGATGAGCTGTGCCATCCCCTTCCCCCCTCAGACTTTATTTTTCTAACTCCAGTGTCAGCGCGTGTTGAAGAAAATGAAATCCATGATAGCGGTATTCTCTGATAAAACATCACCTCTGGCAAGAGAGATGGAGCTTTTTGCTCTCATGAGCATTGTGAAGCGGCGGGCATAAACAGGTAGTCAGATTTCATGTGGGTCGTTTTAATTGTTTAAAGAAAATATAGATCAAATTTAAGACTGTCTTCTACTACAATGCCAACAATTTAGTATGTGGTAATAGTTTAATTTTAGTATTATTTACATATGCCACCAAGAAAGATCATTTTTGATTGAGGTAATGTTTTGGAGTGAAGAGCATCACTTTTGTTTTCTTGGGATTACAGAGCATGTTTGCATTTTTCAGCCTGATTTCAGTTGAAGAGAAAGAAATTCTAATGATTTCCTAGAGTATCACTATTGTGGAGGTCTATTGAATCATCTGCATACTGCACTACATTTGCTTGGTCTATGGCAGTGTAAAGCTTGTTTATTAAAATATTGAAAAGAGGAGGTCCTAGTACAGAGCCCTAAGGGATATGTTTGATAACTGGGAGAGAAGGAGAGGCTCTTATTGTCATTTGTCTGTTTGTTGCCTTCCAGAAAGATAACTAAGGAACCATGTAAGTCAGGACTGAGATAGACATCTAGAAAAGAGTTCACTGAGAAAATGTTGATCTGATACAGTGTCAGAACCTTTGGATACGTCTAGGAACACAGATGGCACCCGTTTATATTGTTAGTGACATGAACTGTGGTGGGGTTTGAAACCATGTCATGTTTCAGAAGGAAGATTATTTGAATTTAGGTAGGGTTACCACCTGTCCCACTTTGCGAGGGACAGTCCCTCTTTAGGCAGTTGTGTCCTGCAAAAATATTGTAAGAATGGCAACTGTCCTGAAATATTAGGGGAAAATTATTTCCTATATTTTATGTAATAGTTGCATAAAACAGTTATTCTGTATCTGAAACACCTAAATATTATAAGAAACAGAATAAGAAACTTAAATGCTACAAGAATAAGCTTTTATTTAAGCAAAAAAGTGAAGTTCTGTCCGTTGTACTGGCCGTGGGTATGTTTTGGCCTGCAAAATCTGATGTCTGTACCACAATTGTCCCACTTTGGCCATCTGAAAAGGTGGCAACCCTAAATTTAGGTGATGTAGAAGCTGAGTATAAATACATTGTTTCAAGTATTTGGATAGGGAGAAGAGGATTGCAATTGGCCTGCAGTTATTTAACTCTGTAGATGTGTAAAAGGACAAGCAATTTAAATAAAGAATGCCGTTCATGCACAAAAACCAAGCAGAATATACACATGCCGCTTTAAAATTTTAATCTAAGGCATAAAACATAATAATCAAGAAATACAGCAGCATGTAGTTAAAAGAAGGAGAACAACAGTGAAAGAATGAAAACCTAGCCACTTTCTGAAGGTAGAACCCCAGAAAAAGAAAGTGAACATACTTGTAAGAAAAAAAGTTAACATGAGCAAATAAGAAATGTGTATGATTTCTGCTGATAATTGCATGCTTATGAAAACTAGCTACACATCAGTGACAAATCCTCTCTCAACAAGTAAAGTATGGATACACAGAGCATAAAGACCAATGATGTTAGTGTGTTTCCAGCACTGAAATGTGCCTAAGTTTATGTCTGTAGTCATTTACTAAACTAGTAAATGAAACAAAAAAACACTGTACAGCCATCTTCATGTTCACAGTGGAACACATGTACACAGTATTCTGGTGACTCTAAACAGTGAATGGAAATGCCAAAGTGATTGATTTGCAGAATACAATGCCATTATTTTTAAAAGCATAAGCTGCATCTTTTTAAAATAATGCCGTTGTGTAAAAGCAGTTGTATGTTTGGCTGTGAGCAGTGGTAGGTTATCTATCATTACCCACACCCAGACCTAGTACATCACGAAAACAGTGAAAGTCATACAGCTTACCTCTCAGTTTCTTAGCTCAAGAAATCTGGACAAAGCCAAACATGGGGGGTGGGCAAAGGCAAAATTGGGACAGATTTTAAATAATGCTCTTATAAACTTAGAAAGTTGCTAGAATAACAGAATTTGTGCTAGCATGCATTTTCTGAGTGATATGAATTCTGAAACTCAAATGCATGTCATTATTTTGTGATTTCAGTCATGAGTGATGTGCCAGAAAGACACAAATTTTATAGGTTCATAGATTCATAGGTGTGTAGTAGGCTAATGGCCCTGGGGCCTTTACAAGCCTAGCCATTGGATTTCCCTGGCATAGTGCCACCTGACCTTAGTTCCCATTGCCTCTGTAGAGTAGAGCCACTGGAGTTATCCCTGGGGTGACTTTTCTGTTTCCCAACCACTCATCAAGATTTCTCTTGAAGAGGGTCAACGAGGTGCTCTGCTTGACATATATGGGAAGTATATTCCATAGCATGGATATATAAATGTTTTATGGATGATGAGCAGACCAGAAATCTGAGGCAAAAATCTGGACATTTGAGAGGTATGCATACAGTTTGGTGTGGAAATCAAAGGATGACATTCATGCTAAGGAAAGAGTAAATGGTAACTACTCATAGACTGAATCACGTCTATGTGAATGGGTAGGGTTAAAGACTTAGTTTTTTGGGTGTACAGTGGAAAATAGTTCAATCCAATACCACTCCTACTAGTAGCACCTTGGGACATAGGTTGCAACAATTCAGTAGACAGTTCACTAGAAGTTTTCAAATATTATCCAGTACCCAAAGACAACAATGCAGCTTGCAGCTGAAGGCTAATGAACCGACAACTTCACTGCAATATCTGCGATTTCCTTATTAGATTGCTTCATCTAGTTCTCTGGCACAAAAGCATGATCTGGCAGTATCAACAAATATCTGTAGCTTCTGCTGTACAGCCACAGGCTGTCTTCCTGTAACACACAAAACCTCAGAATCAGATGTTAATCACATTTGAATGGCTCTGTGGCATCCGCCCAAAACTCTGATCAAATATCATTCTGACTTACGTTCTCTTCCATTTAAAAATGACAGTCTCATTGCACCCTTGTCATAAAATTGGTTCTGCTTCATTTGTCTCTTTGTTGAGGTTCTGCTCCTACCAACCAGCATTCTGGTACCAATAGTGAAAATGATGAGGAAAGCTTTGTTCTGGGCCCAGAGCTGGCTCATGGTCCAAGAGGGCCTTAGCATGCCGCTCAACCTCTTAGTGGGAAAAAACGGAAAAAAAACAAACACAATGGGTGGACAAAGGCCAAAAGTAAGGACAGATTTTAAATATTGCTCTTATAAACCTAGAAAGTTACTAGAATAACAGGATGTCTTAGCAAGCATGAAGTCTGAAACTCAAATGTATGTCATTATTTAGTGACTTCAGTCCTCAGATCATCCCAATGATTTACCAAAAAATCACAAATGTATGAGGAATAGACCAAAAATATGATGCAAAAATCTGGACATCCTGCAAAAATCTGGATATTTGAGAAGTATGGGCCCTAGTATGGCAATAAATTGGCTTCCCCCACAGCAGCACCCCCGCAGCCATTCCAGTGACCCATTACTTGTCTCTTTCTTCCCAGTTAACCAAAACACTGTTCAAACCTGGCAGGGTGCAAACTATTTTATGATTATAGATAATTGGATTTAATTTAAAACTTAGCACAAACAATGATAGCCACTTGCTAAATAAAACAATACAGTCTCACTAATGAAAACAGACAGCATGAACATTAAACTTCTCTGTCCTTGAAACTCACATTCATTGAAATGGCATTGAAACCGACATTCAAAGGAAATGCATCTGGCCAGTGATGGATTATGTTTACCTTTCTGCTGTTTTCAAACCATACATGCACACATTTTTAAGATTCACCTTCCTGATTGTATTAAATTATATTCCTTGTATAATACAGCACCCTTGTTAAAGTGTGTTTTAAATGTATAGTTTTGAATGTTTCCAGTAAGCAGTGAAACAAAATGTATGAACATTTCAACCATATAAGGCCACTCAGACTTCTGTCATTAGAATCCACCAATGTCAGTCAATATGCACAATCTCTGCAGAAGTCAAAGTCATCTGAATAATTCCACATTATAGAGATCTGTAGCTAATGAAGTGGTTCCTGCTGGCAAAAACTTTACATTTCAGTGTTTAATCTACCAATTCAGTGCCTGATGTCTTTGAAGAATAAATTGCCTATGTTACATTAAGAAAAATGGTAATCTGGTATTGTTGCAATAGGGAATGGCTGGCAAACCAACAGCAGGTTTATATTTACTAGGCATCTCATCCTAACGAGGACACATGCAGGAGTTCAGCACCCCCATCCCACCTTAAACTGCTGCACAGTATCAGCACTCCATTTACATGGAGTGGGAGTGGAATACATACCCTTCTGCACCAAAGGTAGATATGCTACCTGTGGTGCTACTAACATTGTTTTGAAATTATATACCACAAACATTGATGACCATTTGCTAAACAAAACAGCTGCATATTGAAAACAGACTTAGCATGAGCACCAGTAAAATTTTCTTCTCTTGAAAATTACAATTCCTGAAAATACACTGAAACTCACAATCCCTTGAAAATGTACTGAAACTCACATTCTTTCAGCATACTGGTAGACGGTATAGAGGATATAGACTCTTGTCTCCTGTAAACAAGGATCAGGGTTTGAGCCCTAAGTTGCCATCCTTAACTGTGGCATTTTACACACACACACACACACACACACACACACACACACACACACACACACTCTCTCTCTCTCTCTCTCTCTCTCTCTCTGAAGGAAGGAATGTCTCGCTTATCTCATGGCAGCGAGCATGTTAATATTCCACTAGTGCTTTCTTAGAGAATATCATTAAAGAAGAAATGTAATTTAATTCTTTTAAATTAAAAAAAATAAATATTGTGACAGCACCCCTCCCCCCAAGCCAGCACCTAGTACTGTATTTAGTCCTGTCTGAACCTTCTCCCATCAGTAGCTTTGTGAAAGTCCTGGAGTGTAATGGTATATTCCTGCACTCCAATAATGCTGTGTAAAACTGCCTTTGGTTTTATGCTCCTCATTTCATAAATGTATTCTTAACAGCTTGAATCATATGTTCAACTTCCCATTTAGGCAATGGATACCACAGACTTGATGTCACATGCCCAAATTCCCAGGCTGTAGAAAAATTCTGGAACTTGCAGCAGGTGAACTGCAGACCATAGCATGACATAACTTCCTCTTGTACGCATATTAATCACTAAACTGCCTATCTTACTTTTAAGCTGAATAGCTTCTGGATGTTTAGAGTAGTAATCAACAAGGGGTAGAATGTTAAGGTTATTGTATGGAAATAAGCCCATTGTCAGGTTCAAACTGATTGTGGAGATAACTTTTTCTTTCCTGTCTTGATTCTAGTACATGCCACAAAATTTCAGTCTTGCATTATATGTTCTCTTTCCTTTGTTTTGTTTTGTCAGTGCTTGATATTTCTGACTCTTTCTTTTTCTTAGCTATTGCCAGATATGATGCATACCCCTGGTAGAGCCAGCCCAACTAAAAGACAGTGAGATCCATGTTCTTCGTGTTCCCCGTGGAATTAAAAATACATTTTAGATACATTTAACCCTTACAAAGTGAACAGAAATGGCTGAAATTATGGTTCAAGTGTCAAGCCCAACGTTTAAGGAAGCAGGCAATGAGGAAGAGCTGGTTGTACCATTTGAACAACTGGCAGTAATGGCCAGGCAAGTGATGGTGTATAATGAAGTGGCCTAACAATAATGGGAAAAGTTAAATCTGGTTGAAGAAAATTTACAAACTCTACTGGCAAACTGGATCACCAAAGAGAAAGATAATACTTTCAATGCTACAAGACCTAGATGTGCAATTAAGACTACAAAAGTCAGAAGTGGAAGATTTAGGGAGGTCCATATGGAGGTGCAATGTGTGAGTGTTAGGCATTCCTCAAAATATTTATTTAGTTATTTGTTTGCTTTATGTTATATGTTGTTTGTTTACTGGGTTGGTTCTCACACTCTTTTCAGCCACGGCCAAGGCCCAATGGGCAAACACAAATTACAGAAAAATATATTTAAAAAAAACTGTGACTATAAAGTATTGTAGAATTATAAATAGTTGAAAAATATATAAAGAAGTAATAGACTGAAGTATACACACATCTTATGATCAATATATAATGCATGTAATTCAAATGAACTGAGATGAAGAGCATACAAGACAAATTAACAAGTATATAAAAGAACTACCTCCAGTGATCTGAATGGATATGAAGGTTTCTAGTGGTATATAACAAATTCATAAAAACAAAAAAGAAAAGAAAAAAGTGTCTTGGGGATACTTGGAGAGACATTTAAATGTTTACATTTAATAGCAACTAAAGACAGATGTTCACTAGATGGGTATGAAAGGACTCTGAAATGTTTTAGACTGACAATTTGTCTAATATCCCTAGAGGACATTTACATGCATTTCTGACTTGGATAATGGCTGAAATAGTACATATTGTATGAAATCTGCAGCAAGAACGAGAAAGAATTCACTGAGTAAGGAAGAGTATTAGCGATCCTCCTAGGAACATCAGACATGTTCATACTTTGTAAAAGAATTGCTGCATTCCAGCAAAGAGTTAAGGGCATTCAGTGGAACAGAAGCCAATTTAAAATTCATTGAAAATTTTTCTTAAGATTTTTACAGTGTTGAACAAGTTACAAATATTTTAAGGAAAATCATCACATACTTAAGGAAGCTAGCCTGGATTGTCAGCCTTACAACACTGCAGTGTGATGGAAAGGCCAAGAAGAGGGTTTTTTGTTTGTTTGTTTTTTTTTTTTTTAACAAACATGACAGAGGTAGAAACATATGGAAAAATTGCATTACAGTAACCAGAAGATAAAAGAGGAAACATCAGGTTTAAAAGACAATTGATTTCTAAAAGAATTAGAGGGAGAAGTAAAGTGATGGAAGCAAAGACAGAATAACAGTACATTGTAAGACCAAGCTCACCCTTCATGGAAGCATAACTGTGGAGCAAAGATGAAATCAGGAGGATGGGAAAAAGGAAGTAAACATTCACTTAGTTATGCCTTTATTTTTCAAATTCCTAACCATGACAGAAGGACAGTTAAAAAAAAAAAGAAAGGTAAAGCCAGTCATTGGTATAAGACAAAACATACCTATTGTGAAAAGTTTTTAAAATGGACTTTTTAGAAGAAGGGAAATAATATGAAGAAGGAATGGAAACTACTGTGAATTACATGATTTATTTATTTTATTTTTAATTTTGTTCGGCAATGTTGAACACTAATCAAGTTCGATCAGCTGCAGACTCAGACCAAGTTATAATCAAAGCAGTAACAGCAAACTAGTGTGTACAGTAAAACCAGGAAATAAAACAATATACTTGTGGTAAAGATAATATATACATATTTAAAAGAAGAGGTTAAAACTGTTTACCAGTTATATTCCAATCAAGTTTTAGAAACCAAGTGTTGACAATGTTTGCAGATGTGTTATTATCTTAGTGACATATATTTATATTTGGCTACATGAATATCTAACTGGTTACATTATGTTACAATTATTTGGCATAAGCTGATGTTCTAAACTGATTGTTATAGATTCCCCCTTAAATTGTTATGGAAAAAGTTTCAGTTTAAATTATCAAAAGCATTGTTTTTAACACTGAGCTACAGTTACTGATTTATATTTTTGAAGAACTCTTGTAGATAATTGTACATTAAAAAAACTTCAGTACAGTCCAGAACACATGGCTGCTCTTAGCTGCTCAATGAGCACCAGGTAAATAGTGGAATACTACTGCCCCAGGTAAATAGTGGATTATATACTGCCCCAGATAAAACAGTGGACTACTACTGCCCCAGGTAAATAGTGGAATATATACTGCCCCAGGTAAATAGTGGAATACTACTGCCCCAGGTAAATAGTGGAATATTACTGTCCCAGGTAAATAGTGGAATACTACTGCCCCAGGTAAATAGTGGAATATATACTGCTCCAGGCAAATAGTGAAATATATACTGCCCCAGGTAAATAGTGGAATATTACTGTCCCAGGTAAATAGTGGAATACTACTGCCCCAGGTAAATAGTGGAATATATACTGCTCCAGGCAAATAGTGAAATACTACTGTTGCATACAGCTGCAACCTGCTGCTGTCCATTACTGTTTACATTTTCATAGTTGTCATCTTCAGCCAATAAGCACCCTTAGTTTGCATGAGGCAGCTCTACCATCGCCCTCCACACAAACCGCTCTGTTGTGTCCTTACTCTTATCAATAGTGCAGCCTGAGTATTCCTCCATAATTCATTTCTTCACTCCTACAGCTAATTGTAGTAAACAGAGCAAGCTGCATATTCCAGAAACCACCTTGTTAACATGTATATATAATGTATTCAATGTTAGCCTGTGTATGACCTCGTAAACAGACTTTGTTAGTTGAATCCTGTTGTTAACCAATTCACCCTGTGTTTTCTTCATTAACTGTGTTTGAGTTTTAAAATAAACTGCTTTGGATTACGCTGGTTGGATTATTGTTTTAGTTGCTGGTCATCGACTTTTGTTTTCTTCATTAACTCCCAAATTTTACATTCTTACTTTAACTCCCACTTCACTGGACAATAATGGAGGATCAGCATGCTTGCGTCCTTTCTATTGCCAGCCTCTTATCACTTGGTATACCCAGGTACTGCAGGAACTGCATTATGCTCACAGACAATGACCTTATACTAAACACAAATAATTTTATTTGTGATAGGTGCAAATATTTAGTCAGTCTGGCACCTTCCCTCTCACAAAAAAACATGACGTAGGAACAGCACTCCCCTCCACCATAACCTGAGCCAAATCACTTAAAATGTCTTCACAAAGGCGGTAACAAAATAAATGCTTACTTGTGTTTTGGCCCAGATCATGGGTGAAAACAGACTTTGCACCAGTTTATCTACTCAGTTAACAAAGATAAATTAATTTAATTAATACTGTATCTGTATTAATACACATTTAACTACATGACAAGTTAAATATAGTACAGCAGAGCAAAGTACATCCACAAAGAGCTGTAAACTGCATACTAATGAATTTGCACATAATGAACAGAGTTTAATAAAGATGTGATTATTCAGTCAACTGAATTTGCATCATAACATCTATACCAATCATAAATATGTTAGAAATCATCATTAGGGCATATCTGGTAGTTTTATGACAAATGCACCTGGCTTTTTTCCCTTATGAATATAAAAGGTAATGTTTACTTTGCTAGATATATTTACTTACTTGCTTATATTTTTTTACCAGAATGTCTAGGCGGGCAAGGCTAACTGTGAAGGCTGCCAGCCTAGCTAGATAGAATTTTATAGATAATTCTGTCATTTGTAAATATTAATGTAAACCACAGGCTTGTTGTCTTAAATGGTAAAAATAGTGTTACCTGTGGAACTGGAAAATAATGTAACAACAGTGCACTCTACTGACCAAGTGAAGCATGCTGTGACCCTTTGATGTAAATACGGATCTGGCCAGTCTAGATGAAGGAATTCTTGCTATTGTTTGAAAGTCGGAGTAATGGTCAGAATTTGCATGCATCAATGTCTTAATGGCTTTGCTTCCTGACCTGGTGTGAGCTTACTAAAGAATGTGGCCTGTTAGCCTGGGAACCCAGGAAAGTGTGAAGAATGATGTGATGTGAACCATGAATGTGATTTTAAAAACAAAGAGAATCAGAGCGCATTAAGCATTTTTGTCTTGACCATCCAACACCAGCACTGTCTTGCTCTATATGTAAGTTTATCTTAGACTTGTATTTTCTCTTAGAAATAGCTAGAATCTAGAAAGATTAGACTAAGTGTTTTTTTCTGTGATGTCAGAACTGTACTGCTGAATTATTTTAAGTATTTCTCTGTGATCTCTGAACTCTTGACTAGCACTGTGTAGTAAAAGGTATTGTCTTGTGTTTTTAATTATTTATTATTAAATATTTTTAAACCATTTTAACTGTGGCTGTTTTGTGTAGGGATAATTTAAGCTCTAGAGTACATTGCATGTATATAGTGATCCTGTACCAAGTCACTCTAATAAGCCTTGACTGTTTAGTCACATTTACCAGTTGGGTAATAATATTGCATAGTAATAATTGGACACTCTTTTAAGGGCCTTTGAGTAGCTGATAAATATTAGTGGGTGGTGTCAACTGATACTAACGTATAGTCTGGGAAAAAGGGGAACAGCTGGAAAACATGTGCGAGCCTTCCCCATGAGTGTCTATGTGGTTGTATAAACTCTTCTCAAATTGTGTGTGTGTGTGTGTGTGTGTGTGTGTGTGTGTGTGTGTGTGTGTGTGTGTGTGTGTGTGTGTGTGTGTGTGTGTGTGTGTGTGTATGTCAGTCAGCTACATGGGCAGGGACACGAAGCACTGGTTGGACAGAGAGGGTGCTGGAGGTTTTAGCTTGGCCACTAGGCTGAGATCTGAACCCTATAGCTGTGCCAGTGGGAAGTCTTATTGGGGACCTGGAGAGCAAGGAAGTGGCCAGCCCCAGACTGACTGTGATCTCTGTGTGCTCTTAAGGGAAATTGCACTTTACTGTGTGTATTTGTTATTTTTTCCTCCTATATGAGATGCCCCTCACTGGTGTTAGTGGTGAGGATTGAGGCTCCTTGATTGCTGGGGCAGGGCATGGGCGTCACACTAACTTTCAGCAGAGACCTCAAGAGAGAAGATTCATAAAATATTAGGACTTGTTTGTAAAACACAGTTAGAGAAATTACAGATAATTTTCAGAACAATAGAATCACAGAACAGCAAAGTAATCAAGTTAACAGTTGCACAAATAAAAAGAGAAACAGAGTAACCTTATATAAAGAAGAACAGTTGTATACGCAGCAGAAATAGATGAATTACACTACAGCAATGGAAGACAAACTGAACATAAAGTAAATATACAAAGTATGGTTTTATCTGTCACCTTCAACAGAAGACATTAGGGTGGAATTCATACAGGTTACCGTGAGGTGAACACACTGTGTACACCTTCAGGTAACCTTTTTGAATTCATAGAACCCCCTACCACAGTGCTTTTGCTATATATTCATTCAGAAAGGTTATACAAGGTGCACGCATTACATACACCTTATGGTAGCCTTTGTGAATCCTCGCATTAAGTAAGGTGTAGGAACATTGCATAGCACTGCGGGTAAACATAGGAAAATAAGAAATATTGCATAACACAGTCTATGCTGCATGATCGATATCCATTGTAGGTCTGATCACATAGACCAAGCTGTCATTTTGATGAATAAGGTATTGTAAGTGGAATATTAGAGTGCCTTACTAATGCTGCCAAGTAAAAGATATATAGAGCAGCAGTCAAATACTCATGTCCAGTCCCCTTCATGTCATGTGAAGGTGATGTTTGTGTCTAGGGATGTACTTCTACCTTTGTGTTAGCAAAATGAGCTTCTCATCCCCAGTGCCATCAAAAATATGTTCACCGTCCATAGTACCCCTCCCATCACTTGTGCAATCTTAATACACAACCCTTTGCAAACAATGTACATATACTTTGTTTGCAATCTACTTATGCCTCATAGTTGAATGTATTTTTATCTCTTTGTACTATATATCACAAAGTGGCTGAAAGGGGACTGCATGGGGCAGTCCACTCATCTTTTAAGCAACTCCTTTGGAATTAAAATATGAAAACGCAGTTCAAACTGAACCTCTGTATCCCTGTGTAGTTACTTCTAAGAACTCCTTGTACAGAGTCAGTTTCCCCTCCTCTCCTTGGAAATTATTTTAATTATAATGCTTATTGTCTGGGGTACCTCTCCACTCCCACTCTGATGTAAATAATAAAAATAATAAATAAATAAATTGAATCCTCTTTGCCAAGATTTTCCTGTCTCCCACCAATGTATGTATATGTCTGTGTGGACTGTATATGCATGTATGTATGAATATATATATATATATATATATATATATATATATATATATATATATATATGTGTGTGTGTGTTGTGTGTTTGTGTGTGTGTGTGTCTGTGTGTGTGTGTGTGTGTGTATGTATGTATATATATATATATATATATATATATATATATATATATATATATATATATATATATATATATATAGATAGATATCATACCTCTCAACCTCTTAGTGTGAAACATTTGGACAAACCCAAAAATAATGGGGGTACAAAGGCTTAAAAAATGGATACTTTTTAAATATTGCTCATATAAACTTACAAACTTGCTAGAATAGCAGGCTTTGTTTTAGCATACATTTTCTGAAAGATATTAAGTCAGAAACTTAAATGTTTGCCATTGTTTAGTGACTTCAATATTCAATGATTTGTAAGAAAACCACAACTTTTATGAAGAACAAATCAAAAATATGAAGCAAAAATCTGGGCAGTTGAGAGGTATGAATATATATACATATACATATATATATATCTACGTACACACACACACACACACACACACACACACATATATATATATATATATATATATATATATATCAAAAAAGAGAGAGAGAGTGTAGACTGAGTGTATAGATATGTATACACACATACACACACTATAATCGAATTTTCACTTACCCAAAACTGAAAAGGATGAGACGACTTCACAGAAAACTTACTTTCACAAATACTCCGATCACTGCAATTTTACTCCAGGAAAGGAACCACTTGGCCACCACAACAAAATAAACAAACTGAAGCAAATCAAACCCACCCAAGTGGGGATCTTCACCCCCACACCCCCTCCAACTAAATATACCAACTTCAAGATTGCACTACAACCAGGAAAATGGCAAAGTTCAACATGGTGGCCAAGTGCTTCCTTTCCCGGAGTAAAATTCCATTGATCCAAGTGCTCATGAAAGTAAGTTTTCAAAGAAGTCGTCTTGTCCTTTTCAGTTTCGGGTAAGTGAAAATTCGATTATGTGAAGGAGAGCCATATATATGTGTGTGTGTGTGTGTGTGTGTGTGTGTGTGTGTGTGTGTGTGTGTGTGTGTGTGTGTATACATACATATATATATATATATATATATATATATATATATATATATGTATAGGGTCATAGGTAGGTACTAGGCTATTGGCCCTAGGGCCTATATAAGCCTAGCCAAACACTACCCTGGCTTTTGCCACCCAAGAAAATTATTTTCCTGTGCCCCTGTCATGCAGAGCCACAGAAGTGATCCCCAGGGTAAATTTCCTATCTCCCATCCAATCATCAAGATTTTTTCTCGAAGAGTGCTAATGAGGAGCTTTGTTTGATATAGATAGGCAGTTTGTTTCAGAGTATGTGAAGTCTCTGGAACAGGAATCTATCCCTCCAGCATGTTCTGTTTATTTTGGTGACAAGGTTTATGTCCCTAGAGCATGTATCTCGGAGGAATTGGGATTTCTTTAAGTGGAGCATGTCCAACAGCTCTGGGTTTGACATAGCTTTGTATGTAAGGCAGAGATCCCCTCTGAGTAGGCGATATGTGACGGAGTAAAGTTGGAGTTTTTTGAGACAGTCTGTGTAGGGCATCTGCTTGTAGCTGGTAATCCTCTTTGTGAAGTATTTCTGTGGTCTTTCCAGTTGTTGTAGATGTCTTGTGAGGTACATACCAAAAGTGGTGTTGTACTCTATAATGGGTCTAATGAGTGACGAGTAGAGGGGAACAATGACCTCTTTTTTCCTGGATGAGAAACCTTTTTTGATGAGGTGTGCCACATAGAAAGATGTCCTGACTACTGTAGCGATGTGATTATCAAAGGAGAGACTACTGTCCACCTGTATCCCAAGGTCTCTTATCACACTTTTGGTGTTAAGTAGACTACCGCCTATGTGGTAGTTCATGGTTACAGAGTTTTTACCAAAAGGGATGACAATGCACTTTTTGGCATTGAGCTTGAGGCCATGGCTTTGACACCAGGCATCTGTCTCAGTGAGGCCCTTTTGTAGGATGTCCACATCATTAGGAGTTTTGATTATGGCTCCTAGTTTGCACTCATCTGCAAACTTCATTAGCCAAAGACCTTCTGTGATAGCCAGTACTTCAGAGAAGTAGATACCAAACAGAAGAGGACCCAGGACTGAACCCTGTGGTACTCCACTTGTCACTGGTCTGAAGTTGGATTTGGAGTCTGTTACTCTCACAGTGTGGGTTCTGTCAGTGAGACAGTTGGCAACCCATTTTGTGACATAGGGAATTATACCTAGTTGAGTTTATCTATAATTCCAGAGTGGGGGATGGTGTCAAAAGCCTTGGCGAGATCTATATAGGCTGCGTGAATCACCTTATCCTCATCTACGGCTCTGGTGACCACTTCAAAGAAGTCTGTCAGGTTTAGGAGACATGATCTGCCTTTTACAAACCTGAACTGGGTGGGGTCCAAAGTTTGGAGATTACCATTGTCATTGTTTATAATTCCATGATCCATGATGATACGTTCCATAGCCTTGCAGACTAGGCTTGTCAGGCTAATGGGGTGGTAGTTCCCAGGTTCTGTGGTGGCTCCCCCTTTTTGGAGTGGGATAACTGTTGCTGTGCACCATTCTGTGGGAACAAAGCCTGAGGTGAGGCTATGATTGAACATGGTACTTAGGTGGGGTGCCAGTTTATTCTGTAGTTCATGTAGAATGCAGCCTGGGATGATGTCAGGTCCCATGGATGCTGTGTTCTTGGCTTTGGAGAGTGTGTTTTTTAACTGTGCAGCCATGATTACAGGAACTTTGCATTCTTCTGGTATAGAGATGGGCCCTTTAGGGGGCGAGAGGGGGGTAAAGTTAGAACTGAACTTTGCATTCTTCCGGGATAGAGATGGGCCCTTTAGGGGGCGAGAGGGGGGTAAAGTTAGAACTGAACCTATCTGCCAGGATGTTGGCAATATCATTTAGTTCTGTATATTTAGTGCCATTGTGCTGTAACTCAAAGCAGATCTGAGTGTTGCCATTGAGATTCTGGACATAGCTATAGAATGCTTTGTGGTTGTCTTTAGAATCAGTGGCAATTTTATTTTCGTAACTAGCTTTGGAGGATTTTATGAGGGATCTCAGCTTCTTACTGAGGCTGACCAGGGAGTTCCTCCAATCATGGGATTGTACTATTTTTTGCAACAGTTTCTTTCTTCTGTTGTAGAGTTTGTTTATGGCAGGGGAACACCAGATTGGCTTCCTTTCTTTGGAGGATAGCATCTTGGTTTTGTTAGGGATCGCACGATTCATGCACTCGTGTAAGTGCTTATAAAGTGCATTTGTGTAGGATTCAGCAGTCATACCTCTATTGTCTGTCAGCATGGGTGTCGTGAAGTTTGCCACTTCTGTCTTAAGAAGTTTGAAGTTGAATTTGGAGAAATTTTTACAGTAGTTTCCCTAATGGGGGGGTGGGGATGGGATGTGGATGTCTAGGCTGATTAGCTTGTGGTCGGATCTGACCAACAAGGAATTTACCTCTGGTGTGGAACACCGGTTGTCCATGTTGATAATGACCATGTCTAGGATATTGCTGCTCCTGGTGGAGGTGTGTATAAGTTGATCCATGGCTTTGGAATTTATGAATTCCAGAAAATGTTGAGCACAAGAGTTGGTACCTGAGTAGTTTTCCCAGTTAAATGTGGGGTAGTTGAAATTGTCCATTATTAGGGTGTTAGGTTGTACCCTAATATTTTCCAGTGTATCAAAAAATAAGGAGTGGGAATCCTGGGGCATGGTGGGGGATCTGTAGGAAGCTACAATTTGGATTGTGGTCTTGTCCAGAGCTAGTTTCACTTGGATAATCTCGGATACATTATGCTGAGCAACTAGCCTGGAGGTGTGAATATCCTTAATGAATATGGACACACCTCCGCCTTTAGTGTTTCGATCCAGGTTAGGTGGCCGAAAGGTGTGGTATGAATTATAGCCTGGTAATGCAGGGGTGCTCTCTGGAGCCTTGAACCAGGTCACTGTCACTGCACAGATGTTGATGTTCTCCATTTTAAGGAGTGCCTCGAGTGAGTGAATTTTGAGGTTTAGACTTCTAGCATTGAGTAGCATTACCCTCAGATTTTGCTTGCTTGTACCTGTTACGGTGGTGAATTTCTCATTTGAACCTTGCCTAAAAAAGGCACTATAGGGGTGGCAAGAGCCATAGCCAGTATCCAAGGTTGACAGGTGCAGGCCATCTCTGGCAAAGCATTATGGTTTGTTGATCATGTCATCCCAGGCAGATACTATATATATATATATATATATATATATATATATATATATATATATATATACACACACACACACACACACACGTACAAATATATATATATATATATATATATATATATATATATATATATATATAGTTCTACCTGACATTGCCAACAGTCCAGAATGCCGACAACCATATGGCCAACACCATATGATTGACATTCGGAATGCCGACAATGCAGAACTGGCATCTCACTATAGTGTGGAATGGAAAGATTTTGGAGTTGGTATATTAAAGTTACGGGGGGGGTGGGGGTGCAGGGGGGCATAGCAGTTAAAAGGAAATTGTATTTTCCTTTTTCATGGTCTACTTACAATGTTGAGATTTCGGATGTAGGCCATATGGTTGTCAGCATTCTGAAATGTTGGCATTGTGAAGTATATATATATATATGGATCTGCTTCAGATGATTGAAGTTTTACAACTTTGAATGTCATATGGCCGAGACCATAGGACTGAAGTTGTAAAACTTTGTGAACACCTGAAATAAAAACAAAAACAAAACAAATTTCCTGGATGTTTTTGCAGGGGGGCAAGCCCCCCTGTACCCCCCACACCCCCTGCTATTTAATTATACCAACTCCAAGATCGCACTACAGTGAGGGAAAGGTAAAATTTCCTGTTCCACGCTGTATGGAGATCTCTGTTCAGAACGTTCAAAGTTTTAAAACTTCAATCATATTTTCTCGGCCATATGACATTCAAAGTTTTAGAAAATTGATCATCTGAATGGAACCCATATTGTGTGTGTGTGTGTGTGTGTGTATATATATATATATATATATATATATATCTATATATATATATATATATATATATATATATATATATATGGGTCCCCTTCACATGGTCGGCAGTTCATTTGATCGACATTTATTTGGTCGACAATTCATATGGTCGACAGGCAGATTTGCCCCCCTCCCCAATGTTATGCGACCCTGGAGTTGATATATATATAGTTAGGGGGGGTGTGAACTGCTTGTCGACCAAATAAAAGTCGGTCAAATGAACTGTCGACCATGTGAAGTAGACCCATATATATATATATATATATATATATATATATATATATATATATATATATATATATATATATATATATTTATATTACACAGCCCTGTTAAAATGCCAGGTTTTTGTGATATAAAAAATGAGACCACTATAAATCATTTCAAAACTTTTCCCACCTTTAATGTGACCTATAACCTGTACAATTCATTTGAAAAACAAACAAATCTATTAGGGGAAAAATATAAAAAATAAAAAATGTGCAATAAGCTGGTTGCATAAATGTGCACACCCTTAAACTAATACTTTGTTGACGCACCTTTTGATTTAATTACAGCATTCAGACTTCTTGGGTACACACCTGCCATCAATTAAAGAGACTCTGATTAACCACAAATAAAGTTCAGCTGTCCTAGTAGGATTTTCCTGACATTTGCTCAGTTGCTTGCTACAGCAAAAGCCATGGTGCGCAGAGAGCTTACAAAGCATCAAAGGGATCTCATTGTTGAAAGGTATCAGTCAGGAGAAGGGAACAAAATAATTTCCACTGCATTGGATATACCATGGAACACAGTAAAGACAGTCATCAAAAAGTGGAGAAAATATGGGACAACATTGACATTGCAAAGAACTGGACGTCCCTCCAAATTGCTGAAAAGACAAGATGAAAACTAGTCAGGGAGGCTGCCGAGAGAACTACAGCAACTCTGAAGGAGCTGTAAGAATTTCTGGCAAGTACTGGTTGTGTACTACATGTGACAACAATTTCCCCTATTCTCCATATGTCTGGGCTATGGGGTAGGGTTACAAGACGCAAGCCTTTTCTTACACAGAAAAACATCCAGGCCTGGCTAATATGTGCAAAACAATACATTGTGTCCCAAAATCATGTGGGAAAATGTATTATGGTCTGATGAGACCAAGGTTGAACTTTTTGCCACAAGTCCAAAAGGTATGTTTGGCATAAAAACAACAGTTCACATTACCAAAAGCACACCATCCCCATGGTGAAGCATGGTGGTGGCAGTATCATGCTTTGGGGTTGCTTTTCTTGAGTTGGAACTGGGGCTTTAGTCAAAGTGGAGGGAATTATGAACAGTTTCAAAACCTTCAGGCACCTGCTAGAAAGCTGAAGATGAAGAGGAAGTTCACCTTTCAACATGACAATGACCCCAAGCATACATCCAAATCAACAAAAGAATTGCTTCACCAGAAGAAAATTAAAGTTTTGGAATGGCCCAGCCAGAGCCCAGACCTAAATCCAATAGTAAATCTGTGGGGTGACCTGAAGACGGCTGTGCACAAGAGACGCCCTCGCAATCTGACAGATTTGGAGTGCTTTTGCAAGGAAGAGTGGGAAAATATTGCCAAGTCAGGATGTGCCATGCTGATAGACTCCTACCCAAGAAGACTGAATGCTGTAATTAAATCAAAAGGTATTAGTTTAAGGGTATGCACACTTATGCAACCAGCTTATTGTATATTTTTTATTTTTTTATATTGTTTCCTCTAACAGATTTGTTTGTTTTTCAATTGAATTGTACAGGTTATAGGTCAGTTTAAAGGTGGGAAAAATTTTGAAATGATTTATTGTGGTCTCATTTTTTTTATATCACAAAAACCTGGCATTTTAACAGGTGCAGAAACTTTTTATATGTGTGTGTGCGTGTGTGTATATATATATAATATGTGTGTGTATATAGATACAATATCATTTTTTCATTTGTGTGTATATACATACATGCATATATTTGTGTTTGTGTCTATATACATATATAGGTATAGAGAGACAGTTCGATATATTGATATAGATATTGATACAGATATAACAAAAACAGATGGACAGACAGAGCTATTTCACATATTTGGCTTATTAGTTTATGAAGTCTAGTCATTTTCAGACTGAAAATCAGTCTTGGTTAGGCTTTATATGATTGATGTTCAATTGCTATATAACTGGACTGTATAGCTCAGAATGTTTGCAAAAAGCTTGGGCAGCTTTTATGATCTAGTCCTTCACTCTTTGCTTTATTGTTATATATGTTTCAATGGCCTTTTTCTAACTGATGTGTTCATTTTCTTCTGATTACTTAGTTCTTGGCCAGGTCATGGCTGAAAAAATGTCTTTGGACTACTCATCCTACCCAGTTAACACATAAAACAAATATGCAAGATAATGACTGTACTGCTTTAAATAATTACTATAATGACTGTTATCTGGGCAAGCACTTTTCTTACTTCCATTAAATTTAATAAATCATCATTGCCCAAAAGAGTTTCCCTTACAACCCCATTCCATTCAGAAAATGCTGCAATGAGAACCCATCCAACCTCTGTCCAATTATATAAATGATTGTTTTCCAGACTAGCTCACACACACACACACACACACACACACACACACACACACACACACACCACCTGTTATGCCCTAGTAGCTTGAACATGAGAAGACTCAGAAAATGTTCAGAACTGTACTGAATCTCTTTCTAGTATACCGTACCTTAACATACAATCCTAGAGTGATTTGTGAATGAGCTGTTTATTGGGCTCATTTTTATTATGCCAGGTTATCATGGCAAATATATATGATGTAAAAGCTAAGCAGACATACTCATAGCCAACAAAAACAGGACAACCAGACAAACGTTAGTGCAGTATCAGAAAAGAAGGATAAGTGCCCATACACATACAGTGAAAAGGTAGGATGATATGACTTTGTAATTAGATGACCACCGCAGTAGATTTGTCTACAAGACAATGTTGTACTCCGTAATATCCTTGTGTGTAGCTTACATTGTTATCGTACCTCTTTTATTATCAAGAATCAAGTGAACATCATAGCATTTAACTTAGGGGATTAAGGAGCTGTCATTGAGCCATTTTGTGGGCCAGTGGTGCAAGGTTTGATTCCCTCAGCCTCCAGTACTTAACTGTGTAACTCTGAACAAATCACTTAACTAGACACCACTCCTGGGATGAGTCTGAAAAAGGTCCATGGAGATCAGTGTTCTACCTCAGAAAACAAATACAAATAATAAATAACAGCGTTACATATAATAATGCTTAATATTCTACTGTACCATGCTATTTACTGTGGTGCAGAAGGTTGTAAGTCCTTTGCACCAGGGGTGTGTCCAAGTGTACTCTATATACTCAGCTGAGTAGATTATTTTCTGTCTCTCAGCTATGTTATGGCTGGTAAAGGCCACAAGATGTTTACAGCTGCCTAAGCTAATATTACAGCACGGATCTACACATACTTGCTTACACATGGGACTACTTATCTAAGAAACATGCTATTACAATTTTAGGGTCAGCATGTGAAACTGATATGCTCATTTATTTAAGTGTTTAGAGGCAACATTTGGAGAGACCTTCTTATTTTGAGAGGTCAGGTATGGGCAACATTATAGGGTTGGGAGTATATAACTTATTTTCTGGCTCTATTCTGACAAAACAGTACTGTTGTGATAAGAATTTTATGAATCAGCCAAACCAGGTGTCTTACTACTAATAAATATATTAAATAAATTATGGTAAAAGATAAGAGCAGAGAGAGAGAATCAGTGGGGGAGTAGGACAGGTGATTAGAGAAAAGGAGATCAGAGTGGAAGGACTGCTGGAGAACAAGTGAAATGCTTAGTAGCAATGTAAATAATTATTTATATATTTTAATGTAAAAGTTGCTCTGAAACCTACTTCACTTTATTTAAATATTGTTTGTTTAAAAGGAGATACAGCTGGTCAGAGCCTATTGCAATGGAGGCCCAGGGAGAAAGCTCAGTCACTATCTTCCTTCATAGAGCAGAGCCTGTGGTCACTACATATGCCCTCAATATTGCAGGAGCTCTTTCACAAGGCCTTGCTCCTACAAGTTTAGTGAGAATGTTGTCATCATATAATACCCTGCTGTCACTACATCTGACCTTGATACTGCAGAAGCTGTGCCACAAAACCCTACTCCAACAAGTTTACTCAGAATTTTTTCATTGCGTAATAACCTGTAGTCACTATGGCTGACCCTCATACTGCAGTAGTTCTGCCACAAAGCCCTACTCCTACAAGCTTACTGAGAATTTTGTCTTTGCTTAATAGCCTGCATTCACTACAGCTGACCGTGATACTGCAGGAGCTCTGCCACAAGGTCCTACTCCTACAAGTTTACTGAGAATTTCTTCATCTTATAATAGCCTGCAGTCACTACATCTGACCTCAGTACTGCAGGAGCTCTGCCACAAGGCCCTACTCCTACACATTTACTCAGAATTTTGCTATTGCATAATAGCCTGCAGTCACTACATCTGATCTTGATACTTCAGGAGTTCAGCCACAAGGCCCTACTTCTACAAGTTTACTGTGAATTTTGTCATTGTATAATGTAAGCACATTTAACATAAAGAATCTTGCTGTGCAATAACTTTAATCAGTCAAGTGCATGCCTGCTGTGTGACTGAAAGTCACTGTGAAATAGTCAGTGCACTCCAAGGACCTCTTACTAAGTTGGCAAATAGCCTACCTATCTGCCCTAGGACATTTATAAGCCTAGCCAGAATGTGTTTGGCTTTCGCCACCCATTTTAAATTTATTTTGCTATGCCCTTTTTCGAGGTTAGTATACTGTGCCTCTGTCTAACAGTGACACAGAAGTGATACCTGGGGTAAACCTACGATCTCCCATCCACTCATCAAGATTCCTCTTGAAGAGAGTCAATGAGGGACTCTGCCTAACCTGGACTGGGATTTTATTCCAGAGTGAAGGGAGCCTCTGGGTTATAAATCTGTCCCTCCAGCATGTCCTATTTATTTCAGTGCTGAGGTTCAAGTCTCTCGAGCATGTAGCTCGATGGGATTTGGATTTTTTGAGGTGCAGCATGTCCATTAATTCTGGGTTGGACATGGCTTTATACGTCAGGCACAGATTGCCTCTGAACAGGCGGTATGCCACTGAGTAGAGCTGGAGTTTCTTTAACCGGGCAGCATATGGCATCTGTTTGAGCCCTTTGATCCTCTTGGTGAGGTACTTTTGAGGTCTTTCCAGTTGCTGCAGGTGTCTGGTAAGGTACATCCCAAAAGGGGCATTGTACTCAATTATGGGCCTGATGAGGGATGAGTAAAGAGGCACGATGACCTCCCCTGATCTAGATGTGAATCCCTTCATGATTAGGTGGGCTATATAAAATGTTTTTCTAACCACTTTGGCCACGTGGTTGTCAAATGAGAGATTGCTATCAACTTGGGTCCCCAGGTCCCTAATTACTTCTTCTGTACTTAATGGATTACCACCTATGTAGTAATTTGTGGGCACTTTGTTTTTGCCAAAGGGGATGACTATACACCTTTTGGCATTTAGCTTGAGGCTATGGCTCTGGCACCAGTTGTCTGTTTCTATGAGGCCCTTTTGGAGGATGCTTGTGTCGGCTGGAGAGTCGATTATGGCGCCCAGTTTGCAGTCATCTGCGAACTTGGTCAGCCACAGTCCTTCTGTGTTGGCCTGTACCTCTGAGAAATATATACCGAACAAGAGAGGTCCCAGGACTGAGCCTTGTGGGACACCACTTGTAACTGGTTTGGAGTCTGACATGGCTCCAGCAATTCTAACCATGTGGGTTCTGTCCTTGAGCCAGTTTGCAATCCATCTAGTGACATAGGGGTTTATATTTAAGCTGGTGAGCTTATCTATAATGCCCAAGTGGGTATTGTATCGAAGGCTTTTGCGAGGTCCAGGTAGGCTGTGTGGACCACCTTCCCCTCGTCAATGGCCTTGGTGACTGTTTCAAAGAAATCAACCAGGTTTAAGAGGCAGGATCTGCCCTCAACAAAGTCGAACTGGGTAGGATCCAGTGTCTGTAGGTCCCCAATATCTTTATTTAGGAGGTCCATGATGATCCTTTCCATAGCTTTGCAGACCAAGCTAGTCAGGCTTATGGGGTGATAGTTTCCAGGATCCGTTGAGGCACCACCTTTATGGAGAGGGACCACTGTTGCTGTACGCCACTCTTTGGGCACATATCCTGTAGTAAGGCTGAGATTGAACAGTAGTTTTATGTTTGGGTTTAGCTCTTCTTGGAGTTCATGTAGGACACAGCCCGGGACACCGTCTGGTCCCATTGATGCTGTGTCTTTTGCTTTGGAGAGGGCGGCTCTTACCTGAGCATCTGAGATGTCAGGGGGGCAGCACTCTGCTGGGATAGATATTTGCCCTTTTGGTGGGGAGGGGGGGGAGAAGTTTGTGCTGAACCTGTCAGCTAGGATGTTGGCAATGTCTGTGGGTTCGGTGTATTTTTTGTCATTTTGGACTAATTCTGAGCATATCTGGGAATTACCACCCAGGTTCCTAACATAACTAAAGAAAGCCTTGTGATTATCCTTACTGTCCTGTGCAATTTTTCTCTTGAAGCTGACCTTAGACAATTTTATGAGTGCCCATAGTTTTTTGCTAATACTGATCAGTGATGCCTTCCCTTTTTGGGATTTTGCTCTATCATTTAGTAGCTTCCTCCTTCTATTGTATAGTTTGTTTATGGCTGGGGTCCACCAGACAGGACATCTGCCTTTGGAGGATTGGGTCTTGGTTTTATTTGGGATCGCATGATCCATGCATTCCTGAAGGTGTTCATAGAATGCGTTTATAAAGGATTCTGCGGTCTGGGCCATATTTTCCACAGGCCCGGGGGCTTTGAAGGATTCCACCTCAGTTTTGAGGAGTGTGAAATTTGCTTTAGAGAAGTTTTTCACTGTGGTTTTCTGGGCAGGGGTGGGGTCGGGATGTGAATATCCAGTGAGATTAGTTTATGGTCTGATCTTACCAGTGAGGGATACACTTCTGGTCTGGAGCATAGAGTCCCCATGTTGGTGATGATCAGGTCCAGTATGTTTTCCCCTCTTGTGGGAGTGGTAACAAGTTGTTCCATAGCATTTGAGTTTATAAATTCTAGGAACCTTTGGGCTAGGGTGTTGGAGCTAGAGTAATGCTCCCAGTCTATGTTTGAGTAGTTGAAGTCGCCCAGTATAATGGTGTTTGGAGAGACCTTCATATTTTCCAGTGTTCTCAGGAAGGCGGAGTGGGGTTCCTGGGTTTGGGAGGGTGGTCTGTAGCAGGCTATAAACTGGAAGGCAGTTTTACCCACTGTTAGTTGCACATGGATAGTCTCTTATGCTTCGTGCTTTGCCACCAACCTGGAGGTGTGGGTATCTTTGATGAATATCGATACTCCCCCTCCTTTTGTGGTTCGGTCCAAGTTTTGGGGCCGAAAAGCATGGTATGAGGTATAACCTGGTAGTGCTGGGGTGCTCTCGGGAGCCCTGAACCAGGTTTCTGTTACTGCACAGATATCGATGTTCTCCATGCTAAGGAGAGTTTCGAGTGCGTGCATCTTGAGGTTTAGACTTCTGGCATTGAGTAGCATTACTCTTAGTTTCTTATCCCTTGTGATACCTATGGAGGTGGGTTTGTCTTTTGAGCCTTGCCTAAAAAAGGCACTATGGGGGTAGCAAGAGCCTTTACCAATATCCGAAAGCCCAGGGGTGACAGGTGCAAGCCGTCCCTAGCGAAGCATCGTGGCTTGTCGAGCATATCATCCCAAGCTGACAGGCATTGGATCCCCTTTGAATGACACCAGTACTTAAGCCAATTGTTGAAATTGATCATCTTGTCTTCATATTGTGGCATCATTCTTGGTGAGGGTAAGATGCTATGTAGTCCAGGGAGGTACGTCTCAGGTCATTCACACCAGCATGGACAATGACTGAGTCATATTTGTACTTGCCTTGGAGTGACCTGAGTGCTTGTGTTATGTTGCGGATCCTAGCGCCCGACAGGCTGCTCACCATGACCCTCTCCTTGTTCAGCCTGGTGAGTGGGACATCAGTGTGCCTGACGATAGAGTCACCTATTACAAGTGTATCAGGTGTGTTGTTTAGTCTTAAGGGCTGTGACTGTTCGGCACACTGGCTTTGTGAGATATCTCCTTTTTCTTGACTAGTAGACTGTACTGCATATGTCTGTTATTTAGCCTCAGCAAATGACAGAAAACCTGTTTTACCTAGTATCTCTTTGTTGTTTGCTTTATACTCACTATAAACCAATTGTTCTTGGTTATAATTTGACCTGAGGGTGGAGACATACACCCTAATAATGGCTGCACCTATCACAATTTACAAACACAGTTGTCTCCCACACACTTCTCTATGCCAACAACAGCGAAACCTCAACCCTGGTGATCTCATTTTTGCTACAATAAGTGTTAGAAGTATAAGAACTAAAACTGCTGAACTACATGCCTGGATTACCCAACATAAGCCTGACATTCTCACTGTAACTGAAACTTGGCTTAAACCCAGCATAAGCAACTCCAAAGTTACTTCTCTTGGCTATAATATCATTCATAATGACCATATAAAAAGGAAAGGTAGTGGTATTACTTAAATATTTCCCATCACCTATCTCATTTCCCCTTATAGCAAACCAATACCAAAATTCAGTTCAGCAGAGGATCTTATTGCTTTCCTGAAAATAAACAATTATAAACAAATATGTATTAACTGTACTTTACATCTCTCCTGGAGACAATATCTCTATACTGGAAGATATCCAACATTGGATATCCTTAACATTTCCACAAGAGAAAATAGTACTAGGTGATGTGAATGTCAATTGGTTGGACATAAACTCTACCTCCCCTGCATCTAGTATGAACTTATATGGTTTCAGCCAACTGATTAATAGCCCCACACATTATAGGAAGACATCGAATTCCCTATTAAACTGAATCCTAGTATCAGACCCTAGCAAATAGACCACCACAGGTACAATGTCAGATTCTCTCTCAGTGAGCATCTCTCAATTTATACAGCTAGACATTTCACACATCCAGTTAAACAGCATATTTATAAAACAACACGCAACCTTTCCAAGTTTAACTCAGAAATGTTCATTACTACACTATCGGCTATTAACTAGAACGTCCAGAAATCTTTCCCTTAGGCGATGCTGTAAATGAATTCAGTACAAATTTTCTAAATATACTAAATAGCCTTGCACCTCCAAGAAGAAAGAGACTAAAAACAAATAATGTAATCTGGTTATTCAATAAGAGTAGAATGCAACTGCCGGATAAAGAAAAAGCATGGAAAGAATGGCAAAAATATAAAACACCTCAATATCTTGAAAACTTCAGAATGATTTGCAATCGTACTAAAAAGCAAATAAAGGAAGACAAAAAGCTATACTATAATAAATTTCAAAATGATAAACACAACCTTAAAAATTTTGGACATCCATTAAACAAATCTTACATTTTGGCCAAAAATTCAGCCCAACCCCCTCTCTCAATAACTTACCACTTGAAACTGCAATACAGTTTAATTCTTATTTTATAGATAGTATAGTATCTCTAACCAAAGATTCCTCAACATGTAATCCCAACCCTGCCCAACAGTCACATATTTCCATGTCCACTTTCACCTTCAAACCTGTGCCCACATCCTATATAAAACTACTCTTAAACAAACTTAAACCATGCGCTTCTTCAGCTAATGACCTTCCAAGCGAGTATCTAAAAATAAGAGCCAATAGTATTGCTATCCTATCTCAGTCCTTATAAATAGGTCAGTCCAGGAATCCTACATTCCCTCTCTCTGGAAAAGGTCATACATTATCCCTGTGCACAAAGAAGGAAATTCAGTAGATATTAATAACTATAGACCTATAGCAATCTTGTCTCCCCTTACCAAAATACTTGAAAACATGTATTCAAAAACATTTGCTAAACTATCTCCTGCAGGATGAACTCTTATCCCCTACACAACATGGCCTCCATCCTTCCCATAGTACCAGCACTGCCCTTCTAACCTATGTAGATACTGTCAATAAAGCTAGAGATAATGGCAAACTAGTCTCTTCCTTACCTGTAGACACAGAACTGGATACGCCAACTTCTCAAGGATGAATTGCACCAAAATATTTAATAAAAGTAGTTTATTTTGTATCAACGTTAAAACGTATTACACCACCGATACTTCCTTATCTGTAGACTTCTCTAAAACCATCAACACACTTTGTCACAGCAAACTTCTACTTCAAATGTCCACATTAGGTCTCTCTCAGCCCACCTGTCTGTAGTTTAAAAGTTACCTAATAGGTATCAGAAAGTAAAATGGCACTCCATGCTCTCTCCTTAACTCACAGTCACCACTGGTGACTACAAAGCTCTATCCTTGGAATCCTTCTCATTAACATTGTCACCAACACTTTCTATACTTCCACAAAACAGGCCACCCTAATACAATACATGGATGATTCTGCTTTCATTTGCACATCTGACAACATTGGTATGCCTCCACAAAATTACTCAGGAAGCTTTAACAACCACTGAAACATGGCTTTGTATGTCACAACTCCTGCTCAACCCAAAAAAGACCAAACTACTACTATTTTTTTAACGCTCTCATCAAAAAACTAAATTTAAATTCCTCTCTCTTATAGGTTCATAGGGCTATACTAGACTAACAACCACAAGGGCCTTTTTAAGCCTAGCCATGCATCCCAAATCTCTGACAAGTTCTGATACCCTTGATAAGTGTAAACAGGGGTTTGGGAGATGAACCATTTACAGGTTATCTGTGTCTGTTAGAGACATGGGTGCCACACCAGGGGTGAATTCTGGTTTCCCATCCAATTGTCCAAGTTGCACTTGAATTGGGTTAAGGAGGAACTCGGCTTCACATGGATAGGAGCCTATTCCATAGACATGGTTGTCCCTTGATAATACAACCATTGAAGTCAATTCTCATAACACATTATGAGCACTAATAGTGGATTATACTCTTACATTCGACCTGCATATACAAAATTGCATAAGAAAAGCTCATCAAAAACTTGGGATGCTTTACAGAGCCAAATTCTTTCTCACTGACACAACTAAAACTACACTTGCCAGTATACATCTCCTCTCCACATTTCTTTATGATACTGCCATCTTTAACTTCCAGGCTTCACACAAATTAAAACTTGAACAATGCTATAACAAAGTGGCTAAATTTGCAGCAAATATCCCTCAAAACCCACAACTGTATAGCACTAAAAACCTAAATTGGTTAGAACTGCCTTATCAACTAACATATACACAGCATCTTACCACCTATAAAATTACCCAGCATCCATCTGCCTGTCCAGCACTAAAAAACATTCTACACAGCTATGTTCCCAGTTGTTCATTTTGATCCAGTGACCAAAAACTCCTGTCTGCCTACGAACCTATCAAATCTGGTGGACATTGTACTTGTACAAGGTTGCTAAGGCCTGCAACTCCATATCTGTATCCATAAGGTCAATACCCCCCCCCCCCATCTTTCAAAACCACTTTGAAAGACTTTCTAGCTAAAATCTGGCTTTGTTGTTACTCAAAACTAGGATAAACCACATTCCTAAATCTGAACAAGTACCTTTTCATTCCTTATACCTCTTTACTCTCTCTTCTTCACTTACTTCCTTACTTCTATCAAATTCCCCTAACTTTCTCTCCAAATATATCATAAGCCTGTTCTTCCCTCACTTCATATTGCTATTTCCTGTTTGTATTAGACTAATGCATCGTTAATTTCTCTACAGACTTATCTAAAATTTCTTTAAATTTCACTAGCTTACGAGTACTGAACCCTTACTGTTACAATTCCGTAGAAGATAATAGGCAGAGATTGCAGATAGCAAGCTTTCACCTCAACATCTTCCAACCAAAGGCAATACAAGACAAAGACCAGTCCCAAATGTTTATGCATTCCAACCCCACAGTTGTGTTACCCACACATCATTACATGCCTTTGCAGAAAGTACTATGTAAGCGTTTTCATAATTGTTTTGCTTTCCCACACCAAACGTAACTAAACCAGTTTTGCCATGTGCAAAGGACGAGGACTCTGTTCAGAAACAATAGAAAGAACAAGAGCTCACACATCTCTTAACAGCCTGCATTTTAACTTTTGCATTCTTTTCACAGCTCTGATCAGCTGCCCCTTTGAAGTGAACTGCAATGACATGATGGCACAGGAAATACAAAGTTATATATTCAAACAGTACATTCATGCATTTTCCTGCCTTTCATCTCCTTTTACATTTGCATCAGAAAAGGCCCCAGGGTTGTGCATACTTTGCAGTTAAGTCTGTTATGAGTAGGAAATAAGCAAGAGAAACAAATATGGCAACAACCCCAACACCATAACTTGCTAAATTTTTCTCATCATTTAGTAATTACATATGTTATAATTTAGTAGTTTGTTTATTATTTATTGACATTTGTTTGCTGGGAAAGTCCCACTGGGTCAAATGGAACCATTTTCAGTGGAGGCCAGGGATAAAAGCTCCAGTGTTAAAATTTACAGTACATTAATTACAATATTTAATAAGTATACCATTATACCAGAATTTAAAACAAATATATATTATATCATGGAGGATTATACAAAGTACATGTTTTTGCATGAAATGCACACAGTTTAATTGGATAGTAGGTATGAGTCAGTGGAAGTGTATAGAAATTGGGTCCACTTCTTAATTTTGAAATGCCACAATCTTGAGATTCATAAACTCGAGTCCACAATCTCGAGGTTGTGAAATCTCAAAACTAAGAAGTGAACTAAAAAAAAAAAAGATAACATGTAAAACTATGTTTTCACAGGGGGGCATGCCCTCAACACCCCCCACACCTCTTGCAACTTAAATATACTTACTCCTGGGTCGCGCTACAGTGAAGAGAACAGTAATACACATCGGTATAAAGTGCGGAACAGGAACATTACCGTTCTCTTTACTGTGGCGCAATCTCGGAGTTAGTATTTTTTTACATTTTTTTTTTTAGTTTTTTTTAATAGTTTTACATTGTTTTTTTTTTTTTTTGTTCACTACTTATTTTCGAGATTTCACAATCTCAAGATTCTGGCCTCGAGTTTATAAAACTGAAGATTGTGATATTTCGAAATTACGTAGTGGACCCATAGAAATTACATTTGTTACTAGTACTGAAGACAGTAAAAGGGTGAAATAGCTGAGAGTAGAAATTAGAAGAGTAAATCATTATGCTTTGCATATTAGCTGTGACAACATTTTCAGTGGTTAATAATAGTTGGTTGATAACATATCTTGGACAACTAATTGTTTTTCCAGGTGCATGTATTGCTCTTGCAATGAACCTTATTAACCTCATTAACAGTCCCTGGCACCTTAGTGGCACTTTGTCAAGGTCATATGACTTTATTAATGGATCTAGTGGTTGTTGATGACTCTGAATCTTGAAACTCCCAAGCTTTAATAAGTATCCCAGAAGCTTTTCACATGCTTACACACTTGCAAAACACCCTTTTTTAATATGTGAATATCTTTGCTCAGCATCTGTTAGCATTCTGGAACAACATGCAACAAGACGTAACCCTTGTTCATCCATTTGGTGCAATGGTGCACCTAGGCCGTAGCTACTAGCATCTGCACTCTCTGTTGTTTCTTTAGTGGCATTGCAGCATTCTATCACTGGAGTTCTAAGCACTGGGCTTGAGCATTTACCCAGGATCATACATTTTTCTTTAACAAGTCTGGCAAAGGATGAAACATAGTGGAATAGCTGAGTACAAACATGCCCAAATAGCTGAGCATGCCTAGGGTTTGTCTCAACACATTCACACCAGATGGATTTTGCAGCTCTGCCATTGCTAGGAACTTACTTATATCTGATTTTATACCACTAGCACTTACTTATGTAATGCTCAATGTACTGAAGCTCTGTTTTACTAAAGCAACATTTGTCTTGATTTGACATCTGATCTGAATTTTGATAGTCTACAGCACTGCCTCTAACCTTGATTTGTGTGGTTCTTTGAATCAAGAACCAAAATGTCATGCATAGCAATAACACCATCCAGATCCTTGAATCCATCAGTCATTTTATACTAATAGATTTCAGTTCCCGTTGTTATACCAAATGACAGCTTTCTGAAGCAGAATCTTCCCATAGTAATAATGAAAGCTGTCAGCATTTAACTTTCTTTATCTCTTTATCTAAGGGTATTTGTCAGAATTCACTGGAAGTATCCATTATGGAAAATGCTTGTGCATTAATAAAGTATAATAACAACTAGCATAGGTAGAATCAACCTTTCTCTCACTACAGAATCATTGATCTTTTTTAAATCAGCACATATTCTCACTTGACCATTCTATTGAATTACTGGGACCATGACATCATGTGACAAAGGGAGATACTGCCTGCACAGCTATCTGTAATTTTGTAAATAATTATATGTCATTTGTGAATATCAATATGATTTATATAAGATGCTTGTGTTACAACTGTATTAGAACTATATGTCTTGTGTATATCAAACTGGTTTGTATATAGACAGGTGTGTCAAAGAGGTATTTTATAAAGTGTTTGTGCTTGAATTGTAACCACAGTGTGCCTTGCTGGAAAAGAATAGAAATGTACAAGCTCTATTGTAACTGTTTAAATGTATATATTTTAACAGTGGAAACTGGAATACAGGAGGTTAACTTCAGAAAAATAGCTGAAATTAAATTAGTTTATAGGCCAAACTGGAGACATAATGTCTGTGCTGAGAAGCTTTCTGTGTTATCTTCAGAGTGAACTAATTACTACCTCTGAAAACATGAAGGAATGTAATTATTTTAGGACTTCCATCATCTGCTAAAGATCTGAGGTCTATATATTTTCACAGGTCGATACTAAATACTGCCAGCTTCCAGCAGTGGGGGAATCACCTGGGATAGAGTCAGATAACAAGAAATTATGTAATTCTGCAAGCTATCCCATCAGTAATATTTGAGATATTAATTTGAGAATTGTCTGAGAGAGACAGTGCATTCTGTATTGTGTCTTTGACCTGACAAAAAAACATTCACCACACATCTGACTTGCTCTGTAAGTAGGTTTCTAGGCCATAGTAACCCTTTTAGATATAGTCAGGAATATAGCAAAGCTTAGTTTAGATATTTTTCTTTATTTATTTGAGACTGTCCTGCAATGTTATTTTAAATATTTCCTGTGATTTTTGAACTCTGATGTCACTGTGAATATATACTGAGTATTTTCTTGTTCTTTCATTATTTATTATTAAATATATTTAAACATTTCATTGTGTCTGATCTTTCTAGAGATTTAAGTATTGAGACTACTTGCATATTTATTTGGTGACACTGTGTGGGCTACTCCTAATAGTTCTTGGTCAAACTACCATTTGTATTAATATTAGTATTATACAGTAAGATTGGACACCCTTTGGTAAGGGCCTTAAAGTAGCTGATAAGGAGTTGGCTGGTGGCAGTGATAACCACCTTATAGTCTGGGCCAATGGGGGCATAGCTGGTAAACTTGTGCCAGCCTTTCCCAGGTGTGTGTGTGTGTGTGTGTGTGTGTGTGTGTGTGTGTGTGTGTGTGTGTGTGTGTGTGTGTGTTTGTGTATGTAAATCAAATCTCAAAGAGTGTGTCAGCTACTTGGGCAGGGACACGAAGCACTGGTCGGACAGATAGGGTGGTTTAGGTCTTGCCTTGGCCACTCAGCTGAGATCTCAATTCTATACCTGTGCCAGTGGGGAGTCTTAATGGGGATATGGAGAAAGAGGGAGAAACCAGCCCTGGACAGACTGTGGTCTGTGTGTGCTCTTAAGGGAAATTGCACTTGATGCAGAGAGCTGCATCTGGAAATACTGTGTGTGTACTTGTCATCCTCCCTGTGTACGTCCCCCACTGGTGCCAGTGGTGAGGATTGAGGATCCTTGATTTCTGATCCAGTGGTGGGTCATCACACATAACACCAGTCAGTTGGCTCAGTTATGCTTTCAATAATGACTTTGCATTCATTTCAGTTCTGCTCTACTTTGGACAACAAAGGAAATGGTGCTCTTCTAAGTGTGGTCAAGGTATTTGGAAGAGAATCTGGCTTTAACTTCACCTTTACTGGATCACAGTCAAACAGGCCAACTTCACCAAATATGTTTACACTGACTTAATTTATTCTAGCAATTAACTCCATTTTGCATGCCACAGCTCTGCAGAGCAGGTTGTTTATGCACTGACCATCTCGTACATAAACCCAAAACGCAAATTTCTGCCCATTCCACTCTGTTATGGCTAGAAATCTACCTATGTACTTCAGTTTGCCTGCAGGGCTATACATTTCAGTTTCTGTTACTTGTAGCTGTGGACACTTAGAAATTTCTATAGGTAGTACATGATATCACAGTAACATTGTCCCCAATATCTGTCTTAAATTCACAAGAATTCCATTCATAAGAATTTTAACTTGCCAGCCTGCTTCTATATCAGCCACAATAGTAACCAAACCAAAGAAAAAATGCTTTCTGCACATTCATTTTAGACTCATTCACATCTTCCGAAGTAATCTACTTTATTTTACAAATGACAGCAAAATGGCCCAGCCTCTAACATCTCTTACACCTTATGCCATGTGCTGCACATTGACAGAACTCAAACCGGTGACTGTCATACTTTGTGAATTTGCAAGGCGTAATCTCACTGTTCTTCTCAAACATTTTCTTAGTCTGACTGGATTTATGTGTTTTGTAAAACTTGCCATTAAATTTACAGTTTAACCTACTCACATAATTAGCCATGTCTATGTTTGCATTACGCCTTTTTACTAATTCAACCTCCCTGTTTTTTTTTTTTGTTTTTTTTGTATTACTTTTTCTAAAGTTAAAACTGACTTCATACTGTTACTTTTATGATACTCATGCATGAGCTTGTTTAGTTACAGTTCTGTTCCTTACCTTTTCATCTTTTTGTGCCAGTTTATATAAATGCCTTACAGATGCTTCAACACGTTCATCTTTTGTTTGTAAACATCCATGAAAACATTCTGTCTCCTATTATATTTCTTTTTGGCACAGTGTTCATTGAGTTTGCTAATCGCTGACTCATATGTAACATTCTGTCCCTCAGTAAAGGCAAAAGAACAGTAAATGTCCTCAACCTCTTATTCAATGGCATACAAAAGCCTCTTTACTGGGATTTCTTCTAATTCTTTATCTAATTTTGTTGCTAGAAGAAATTGTGCAAATCTTTTTCTCCAAGCATGCCAGCCAGAGGGTTTTAAGAAGTCAAATGGTTCCAGTAAGTTAAACTTCAGTATGGCAGGAAAAAAATCAACATTATTTGGCCAATCCGTTTAAATGTAGTTGAATGAGGACTTTGCAAGATAAAACAACAGTCATTTGGTTAAATGATTTATCCCTGAGCATTTTTGGATAACTCAGGGTGGTATGGCATGATTTCATAAACTCTGAATGCATTTTTCAGTTTTTGATCATCAGGAAAATCCCAGTTCTGACACCATGGCAGAAGTCACTGCATCTAGTACACCATTTATTTCAGTATCCAGGTCAGTAATGTCAGGATTCGGCATTATTTATGTATTCATTATTTTTTATTTATTTTAGTTTGTTTCCCGGGGTAGTACACTGATCACTACAGACCATTTACAGGCACAGCCTTGATAAAGAGATTTACAAAAAAAAAAAAAAAAAGAAAAGAGAACAAATTCACAATCAGAGAAAATATATAATCCCTTAGATAGATATAAATCGATTGTGAATTAATTTTAGTAGTAAATATGAGAGGGAAGCAAAGCTCAGAACAGATGATCAAAGCAGAATTAATGCAGAAGAGGAAGGAGTTAGTTTCATCCAACAAGTTGTTGTTGTTGTTGTTGTGTCTTTTGGCTTATCCCGGTTAGGGGTCGCCAGAGCGGAACTCCGGTCTGCTAATGTTTGGTAGTGGATTTTTACATGCCAAGTTACCAGCCCTGATGCACAACCTTCAACGAAGGCACGCCCATTCACGCATGCCTCCACACAGAAGACGCTCTAGCTGAGAATCGAACGGGACAACGTCTTGCTGTGAGGCGACAACGCTACCGCAGCACCACTACAAGTAATGTTTATTAATCAACCTGGCAGCTCAAGCATAAACAATATTAACACTTCAGAATCTCACATGTAATTCATTACATTTCAGAAATCAAAATGTATTGTGGTATACATTACTTCTTCAAAGAGCTATACCATACATGGGAGGTTAGCATAATGGTTAAGATATTTGCCTTACAGACGCAAGGGGCAAGGTTTGATTCTCACACGGGTTAAATGAAAAGGCTTAAAATGGCCCACAAGACCTGTTAGCCTAGTAATAATCTATTAATCTATGAACCTAAAAGAGTAATAACAGTGTAAACTTATACACAATCAGTTTAGCAGCTTTAAACTACGTATCATCACAATGTACAACTGGGTTGGGGCTTGTTGATTAAATGCTTGTTTAAAGTAATAGACAAACATACCTCTCAACCATTCAGTTTTTGCCTCATATTTTTGGACTGTCCCTCAGAAAATTTCTGGTAAATCATTGAAGACTGAAGTCATTAAATAATGACAGACAATTGCGATACAGAGTTTATACCCTTCAGACAACACACTATAATACAAACCCTGTTATTCTGTTTACTTTCTAAGTTTATAAGAGAAGTATTTAAACATTGTCTCTGTTTTTGGCCTATGTCCTCCATTATTTTGGCTTTGTCCAGATTTTTTACTCTAAGAGGTTGAGAGGTATGAGTTCGCTATTTGGTTTTCCACACCAGGAATCCTATACAGATTAAAGTCATCCATTATAGAAAGCATTTTGATGTTTTAGATCAAAGAGTATTGTCCTCAAACTGTGCTTTTGATGTTGATGGTATTGAGTGATAAAGCAGTCCAGCTCAATGTGGTATGAAATAGGCATTCACACACTAAACAGTTTTGAGTTATGCTCAGTGTAGCCTGGCAAACAAGAATTGAGTGATCTACTCCCAACTAGTCTATGCCCTGTTCTGTAACAGTATGCTTCTTAAGGTAACAGTATGCTTCTTAAGGTAACAGTATGCTTCTTAAGGTCAAAGTATGTTTCTTACGGTAAAAGTACGCTTCTTAAGGTAACAGTATGCTTCTTAAGGTAACAGTATGCTTCTTAAGCTCAAAATTCTTCTTCATTACAGCCAACTAAGTAGTGTAGAGCAACCAATGCATATTGTATCGGCATTTCCAGGACAGATGATAATTTACTGCTCTTGCAGCATTCAATCCTAAGGCAAACTAATACTGCAGTGTTGCAGTGTGCCTGCTGACTCTGTCATTTATGAGATAATCCATTGTATCTTTTATGGAATTTATTTTGTACCAGATCATAAATGAAAATAAGCTGTTGGTTCCACTCTATCCCCTGTAAATCAAATCAACAAACAAAGGCCAACTTATACAGCATGATATGAGAGGGCAGATGTGCAGGCCAAAAGTAGGGTATGTTGATAAGGGAGTGATTTCTGGAGATGCTGAAGTCATCCTCTACTGCTCAGGTAGGGCTCCATCTGCAAAACAGTGTCTTATTCTAATGTAGATTAAGCTGGTAGATAGCATGTGAAGCAAAACAGTGAGAAGGTTGAAGGGAGGGGTAAGTTGAAAGATTTAAAGACAGCATGTATACACCAACTGAGAGAAGAGATGGGTAGGTGTGATTTGGAAACACTACATTATGAGGTGGCAAATTAGAGGGGTAGAGTTGAAGTGGAAGGAATGAGGGAGAAAAGGGGCAGGAATAGCAACTAGAAGATGTTGATTCAAGAATGGCTTAAGGAAGAACTGTTTCACAGATAACAGTGGTGGAAATCCAGTGTATTGCCACAAGCAGTGGTGCAGCGTAATGAACAAAGGGATTTAATGACACTTTATACAGACAGAAATAATGATAGGAACAGATGAGGGAGCAGTTTTAATGCTTGAGTAGATTTGATACATCCATAGTTGTTTTTCTGATCATAAAGTTCATATTTTGGACTACCCAACAAAGTCATACAACTTATACCTTTACAGCTGTGCAAAATTCTTATTATAAAATATGTGTCATTCTATTATTCTGCATAATATCTGCACTCAGCCTTTTATACCACCTGCTTTGTCTTTGTAGTGTAACATCATCTAGCTCCTCAAAGTCTTAACGAACCAGCACTGTAAAACAATCATACAAGAGTACTTATTTGTTATCTGCAATGCAGTGAACTTCGTCCTTACAAACGGCTCCCATCCTGTATGCATTTAAAAGGAAGTACAAGCAGGTACAGGCTGGTGCTGTTAATGTCTATAATAACTTTATGTCAGCCGTTTCTGTTTTGCCATCAGATGACTAGATGAATGTGTACTCAGCAGCTAGACAAAGACAAACTGTAAAACACAATCAGACTGTAGTCTGAAAAGGGACTACAAAAAAAAAAAAAACTGAGAGGGACAAAACACGAACCACTTCGAAATTATGGCAATCATCTATAGCTCTATACTCATTTCTTCTACACAAAACAATGGTAGCATAATGAACCTTAACAGAAAAGCTGAAAACATGCTTATTTCCAGCTCAGTTTTATTAGTGCATTAGTTCTGAGATATACCTTTTATAACTTTACCTGCAGACATAACAAATGGGTAAACAAACAGGGTAAGCACATGCCTGTAACATTTATTTTATTTAGTTACTTAGTCTATAGTTATTTATAATTATTCATTTATTTGCTAAAAGTGATCTGGTTTTGCTAAGATTCCTTTTTTCCTTTTCGGCCATTTGCGGTGTGTGTGTGTGTGTGTGTGTGTGTGTGTGTGTGTGTGTGTGTGTGTGTGTGTGTGTGTGTGTGTGTGTGTGTGTGTGTGTGTGTGTGTGTGTGTGTGTGTGAGTGTGATATCATGGGCCTATTATTATGTATGACAGAACTGCTCTAATGTCAAAAGTAAAACACAGACAAAATAAGTTCAATCATACACAATAGCAAAAATAAAAAGAAAACAACAACAATATCAACAGAGGAAAACTGTTATTACCGTTGACATTAAATCACACCCCTGCATTTGACAGACAAAAGTACATTCAGTAAAATGCAGGGGAACCATGTGTATAGATATAGGATTATTTACCTTCCTTGACACAGCAAAATGTCTATGGCAAGAATGACAACCACAAAACGTCAACAGTGTAAATATCAACAGTCAGCTCTACATGTGTGCAGAAAATCCTAGCTGCATGCTAACACCATAAAAAAAACACTCCCGTTTCTTATATAAATTAACTCCAAAATTGTACAAGCCCTGGGGAAAGGGAATATTCCCCACCCAGGGAATGTCGATCTAGCACTCCTGTCAATCATCTGCATATATCAAACAACTGTAGTCAGTCAAGCAGCTGTCAACATTTTACTGTGTTGAACAAATTCAGGAGATATATATGTATGTCTATATATATATATATATATATATATATATATATATATACCTATATATGTTTGTGTGTGTATGTAAATATATATATATATATATATATATATATATATATATATATATATATATGTGTGTGTGTGTGTGTGTGTGTGTGTATATATATATATATATATATATATATATATATATATATATATATATATATATGGGATACATTCAGAAATTCGAAGTCCAAAACTTTGAATTTTATATGACCGAAGATCATATGTTTGAAGTTTTAAAACTTCGAAATCCTGAATGGAGATCGGCATACAGTGCGGACTGGAAGATTTTTCTTGTCCTCACTGTAGTGCGATCTTGGAGTTAGTATATTTAAGTTGTGAGGAGTGTGGGGGATGCAGGGGGGCTTGCCCCTGCATACACTTGTTTTTTATATATTTATTGGTGTTTCAGGGGAGGGTTCACAATTTCGAGATTCTGAACTCGATGTTCTGAAACTCGAGATTTTAGGATTTCGAAATTTAAAAGTGAACCCAGGTTGACAGATAAGATCAGACAGGAGTCTCCGAGGACTATGATGTTTGCAGATGACATTGTGATCTGTAGTGAGAGTAGGGAACAGGTGGAGAAGACCCTGGAGAGATGGAGATATGCTCTAGAGAGAAGAGGAATGAAGGTCAGCAGGACTAAGACAGAATATATGTGTGTGAATGAGAGAGAGAATAGAGGAATGGTGAGGATGCAAGGAGTAGAGGTGGCAAAGGTGGATGAGTTTAAATACTTGGGATCAATAGTTCAGAGTAATGGTGAGTGTGGAAGAGGGGTGAAGAAGAGAGTACAGGCAGGATGGAGTGGGTGGAGAAGAGTGTCAGGAGTGATTTGTGACAGACGAGTACCAGTAAGAGTGAAAGGGAAGGTCTGCAAGAGGGTAGTGAGACCAGCAGTGTTATATGGGTCGAGACAGTGGCATTGACAAAAAGGCAGGAGTTAGAGCTGGATGTGGCAGAGTTAAAAATGTTAAGATTTGCACTGGGTGTGACGAGGATGGACAGGATTAGGAATAAGTATATTAGAGGGTCAGCCCAGGTTGGAAGGTTTGGAGTCAAAGCCAGAGAGGCAAGATTACATTGGTTTGGACATGTGCTGAGGAGGGATGCTGAGTATATTGGGAAAAAGATGCTAAGGATGAAGCTGCCAGGTAACAGGAAAAGAGGAAGGCCTAAGATAAGGTTTATGGATGTGGTGAGAGAGGGCATGCAGGTGGCTGGTGTGACAGAGCAAGATGCAGAGGACAGGAAGAAATGGAAACAGATGGTCCACTGCGGCGACCCCTAATGGGAGCTGCCGAAAGAAGATGATATATATATATATATATATATATATATATATATATATATATATATATATATATATGTGTGTGTGTGTGTGTGTGTGTGTGTGTGTGTGTGTGAGTGTGTGTTTGTACACGCACTACTCATTGACATGCAGAATCTTTGAAACATAAATCATCAACCTCAAATGGTAAAAGCAGAAAAACATTGATCCACAAAGGATCAAAAGAAAATAAACTAAACCAATGTTTTTGTAGGGGCAAGCCCCCTACACCCCCCATACCCCCACACTGTCTGCTACTTATACAAATCAACTCCACCATCACATTATAGTGAAGAGATATGACAGAGAGAGAGAGAGAGAGACAGAAGCAGACACATTCCAGTTGTCAAATGGAAAAAAGCCAGAGCAGCTGATCAAATGTACCTGCTTTTTTTCATCCGAGATCGTGATAATATGGTGATCTGGGAATTGTACAGCAATCTCTGAATTTCTGTATATAATTAGCAGGGAGTGTGGGAGTGCAGGGTAGCTGTCCTTTTGCAAAAAAAGTTTTACTTTTCCTGTAAAAGATTTTAATAGGCTGTTGATCAACAAACTGTGTTTGATCAGTTGTCTTTCGATATAGCGAGTTTTTGATATATGGATATCCATCCATCTCTCTCTCTCTCTCTCTCTAGATATATATATATATATATATATATATATATATATATAAAAATATATAAATATATATATATATATATATATATATATATATATATAGGTGTAGTTCACTCTGCATATAGCTTGGTGGCAGAATGAACTGCTTGGAAATGCATCAAAAGCATTCTTTGTCAAGTGTTAGAGGTACTGAAAGGAGAAAGATTGCAGTTAAGGTAAGTTTGACGTTGGGTTTTAATGAAGGCACTTTCAAATACACAGAAAATTTCAGCATAAGGCATGGGTGCGTATATGTGTGTGTGTCTGTGTGTGTGTGTGTGTGTGTGTGTGTGTGTGAGAGAGAGTGTTTGTAGGTGAGGATTAGAGTAAGGCCTAGGGAATGGGGATAGATTTACTGTTGTTCATGTGTGCTGTTGAATTGTGATGTATGTCTTGAGTGTCTTGTGTAAGTGGTAGCATTAAGTAAATGATTTTTCCTAAGGTAAAACGTAGGGCTGGGGTTAGCTCAGAGAAAGGGATCAGGTTTGAACACATTGGTAAGGTGATGTACAGGTGTCTAGAAGTCTGATCTGGTTTAAAGAGTTGATCAGTGTGTTAGTATTTTATTTATTTGCTACATTTGCTGATCCTACCATGGAAGCTGACACTGAAGAATTCAAACCTAGGTCGGTAACATTTTGCACAAAGTTATATAGTGTCAGGCAGTATTGTGGGTCCCTGTTCATGAGGCCAGCACCCTTTTCTTTGGAATCCGTAAAGTCAAATAGTGAGACTTGTGTCTGCTCCACTTTGAGGGTAGGTATGTATGTGAGGAAAAGGTGGGGACAATGAGTTTAGGATAATTTTTCATACATCACTGTCTGAAACTGATTTTAGTTATAATTTCCTTTTAATGATTAAATGCAGACTGAGCAAATCTTTGAGGGCTGATGTATTTGGCTCCAAGAAATAGTCATATAAACAGCAAATAATATGGCTTGTGTGCAAAGTCTGAGGCTCCAGCAGGGCTAACTCTAGTAGTTCTTAATCTCTTACAGCTTATTTTGTACTGTTCAGCAGTTATTTGTTAATAAAACCGTGATATGGTAGAGCACACATGCACAAGGTGCACACACGTGCAGGCACACGTGTATATACACGTGCATCCATTGGAATGAAAACAGTAGGCACGCCTGCTAATTCTAAGCAGTAACAAACAGAATGCTTTAGGCATTTTGCTGTATGTAAAACAGTGCAAAACTGTACATAATCAGGTGATAAGTCTACTTCCTTAAAAGTTATATACAGAATTTTTCTTGACATTGAGCAGTTATTGTTTGTGCATCTTTTGCTGGCTAAAATCTGTTCTATTTAAAGTATGTGGACCACAGAAACTTAGAGTCTGACCGTGAATGAGAACTGTGTGGCACATTTGTCTGTCCATTTCTTCAGTGGGGAGGTTACAATCCTAAATGATCCAGTGCTGTACTTACTTCCTCATTTTCTTCACTACAGTTACCTTACATTAGCTCCATGCATTCCTGAAATCTCTGACAAGTTTTGAATTCTGCTTTGTACTCAGGAACATTATTTCATAATGTAATTGGCTGCTATGTAAAAACAAATCTATCTTCTTAACTTTCTCAGATTACCTCACAGTCATTGTTCATGAAGTGTCCTGTGTGTGCGTTTATGTACACACACACACACACACACACACACACACACACACACACACACACACACACACACACACACACACACACACATAAAGTTCCTTAAGTTTCTTCATCTGGTTTCTAGTGTAGTCTGTGCATTGTTATGTTTGTCTCTGGACAGCCCATTGTCTGTGCTCCTTTTTAAGAATGGACTTCCAGAACTGTGCAGAGTGCTTTAGGCAGGTTCTCACCAGTTTTCTGTAAAGATGAAAAATATCTTTACCTAACCTGATGCATGAAGTCCCTGTGTTTGCCAGAATCCCTCCAACCTTTATTGTTTTTTTCACATAGCTTTATCACAGGTATTCTTCTATAGAATAACCCATAGTGCCAGTATTGTGTAGTCTTTCCCTGTGATCGCGTGGGTTTCCTCCAGGTGCTCCGGTTTCCTCCGACATCTCAAAGACATGCTGTAGGTGGATTGGACACTCTAAATTGGCCTTAGGTGTGAGTGTGTGCATGTGTGTGCCTTCTGCAGAAGGTTGGGTGCTGGGCTGGCAACTCCACACTGTAAAACTCCACTGCCAGTCATGAGAGGACAGGTGATCCGCTGTGGCGACCCCTAACCGGGAAAAGACGAAAGAAGAAGAAGATCCTCTCTCCAAACCTATTATACAAATGATCATTTCTCCAACCTTGGCAGCTCTTCTACCATCTTCGCATGCTGTTTGCAGTGCTGGAGACCTCCACTCTATAAGAACATGAAAATGACCAGATTTTCTTGTAAGAGATACATAAAATAGTATAATATCACCTTACGCAGACAGTTTAATGGAGCTTAACATTCACAGCTTTAGGGAGCTGGGGAAGATAGTAAAGGCTTTCAAATATTTTTAAAAAATCAGTAAAGTCCAGGTTGATAGAATCTCTCATAAAAATTATTTTAAGGAACAAGGAAACATAATTGGAAAACATACTGGGAAATAATTGGAGATGTTCTCAGAAAGCATTTTTCACTGGTAAGGTTGTATATTCATAGATCCATCTATCACAAAGATGAATAATTCAACAAGAGTTCACTGTGTCATGGAACAGACATATGGCTGTCTTGAAAAGGAGACAGTGTAAAAGACAAACAAGGACCCAAACAGTTCTCTGCAGTCACATTTTGAGCGTTTGTATTTTAACTGTTGCAGATTTTTGTGTCCTCTATGAAGAAACACAGCTTTTGTCTCAGCCCATCTGTAGTGCCGCCTATAGATATATCAAAGGTTCCCCGTCTTGGAACCAGGTTCTTCTGAGTAGCTCCAATACTTCCCTTTTCCTGGCTCCATTTACTTGTAGAGCCCTGTTTTGCAGCCTGCCTTTTGTTTTAAACCCTAGTTACCATTCTGTGCTCCACTTTCAGAATGACTAATTAAGGCAGCAGTCTTTTCTCTGACATTTTGTTAAATTACTTGTTAAAATTCCAAGTAGGTAGCAGCACCCACAAAGCTTGCTTTAATAGTCTACTTTGCTGATCCAGCCAAATCTTTTGGAGGAATTTTCTTCTTTGCTATGTCTCCATACTGCTTTGCATTCTGTAACCCACTAGACAACAGATATTCAGCAAAAGTAGTTTCATAATTTTCCTGTTCCTGAGGTCAAGCAGCTGACTCATCTGCAGATTGTCTTCTCAGTTATGTTGCCATTTTTAATAAGCAAACTCACTATATGGACACAACAGCATGGCATAAAATGCTTGCTGACTTTTACTGTTTAAAGAAGATTCTTATATGGTTTGTATGATAACTGGGAACATTTTATTTTTCCTCCCTAAGAACTTATTGTTGTCCTCTGCCCACTTACCTCCAGTGTGTTGCTCATGGTTCTAAAACCATGTACCATGGCACCTTATGAGACTATTTAGTCTCAGCTGAAAAGCTATCACTCATTTAATGGCTTTGTCAGCACCTTATATAACACAGAGATAGCCTAAATGATCACTCTTGTTTTACTTAGACATTGCTCTTTGTATGAAGTGCAGCTTCACATGATAAATGCTTGTGTTGCTCTCTGTACGAAATGCACCAACACGTGATAAATACTCATATCTTAGGAAATCAGTTTGCCAAAAATGCCTTGCTTTATTGATCCTCACCAAGGCCACATGCATGCATCCAAAGGCTGATTGGGTAGGCTTGCTAGTGGCACCCATTTTCACAGTTGATTATAAAAGCAGCAAGTCTTTGCTTAGTTTTCAATGTTATCTATTCGATACTAGTGTTATGGCTGTTTTTTTCCTGTACTGTGCCTGTTTGAATTTCTCCAGATGTGATTGTCCCCATCAATGAATTCCTCAGTCTGCTGTATGACATCATTTGTAAATAAGCAACTCCTCTAGAAAAAGAAGAAAGAAAGAAAAGGCACAGCCATCTCTGTGGTACACTACTTACATCTGTGATGCACTTGAATATATCTACTGTATTTCCCTGTCTTTGACATTTTTATAGTGTACATATTATGGTAGTCTAGATTGCCTTAGATTATAGGTCAGATCATGTACTGCCTTTGTTAACCCAGAAACCATTTAACCCACTCTTTGTTCTTGTAATGATGCTAGCTCCAGAACTGGAGTCACTATTCCAGAATATTCCTTATGGTCCCTTTGGTCCCCCCATCTTACTGGTACTCCATAGAGCACTGCCATAGTATTGTCATATGCAGTGCCTCCACATCCTTTTTCTATCTGTAGACAATTGATGTTCATGTGGATATCTGCACTGCCTGCTAATCCTCACCATGCCATGAGCCATATCCTAATTCAATGACATTTTAGGAAGGCCATGGCATAGAAGGATACAACCTTAACCTTTTATTTTCTGGGGAGGAGGGTTCTGAGTTAACTTGGTTTGCCTTGATACAAAACATAAAAATATTCCATGGTGTAAAATACATAAAAACACCCTACTTTGCAGCTTACATGAAAAATAACCTACACAAAAAAATGCGATATGATTACAACTGGTCAAAATATGTGTCTTCTTGAAATGACAACACCATTTGTTTGAATGAAATTTATTCACAACAGTTTGATTCCAGTATCAAGATTAAACATTTACTGGCAGCTAAGTGATGCACTTGAACATCCACATCTGTAGTACATCTATATATCAAATATAAGTGGAAGCTTGATGCTAGACACTTAATGGAAGAGGTAAGAGGTTGTTGAACACCAAGTATAAATCTTTGGATGGAATCACCACATAGTTTCCAACTCTAGAAGGAGAACAAAAAATAAGCAGACAAAGCCACACCTTTTGTCCTTCCACTTGCTCTACACTTTTTGAGATGTAAACATGTCTTTCAAAATAATTTATTGTAGAAATTAAATTGAAAACAAAAGTAACTAATGTATTAAAAGTACCAGATGAGGTATTATGTAGACACCCTACACATGTTAAAACCTGTCTTCTGTGTCTACTTATAAACAGAATCTCTTGTTATGTTAATTATCTAAGCAGTACTAAGTATCATGACATGCTGACTGCTTCTTCTCTGCCTGTCCTACACCCTAGCTGGCCTGCTCCCTTGCAGTTTTTTAATCCATGTCAGCTCTCCTCCACTATGCAATGGACCTTGCACCAGAGCCAGCAGTAGGTTCAGATCTTAAACGTTCCAAAGCTTTCAAATCTCGTGAACTAGACTACCCCTAGCAAGATTATGTCAGACTACAGACCTGCAAGCTACAAGGATCCTTGCCAGCTTTAGATTTTTCAGCAGTTAATGTGACACTGTCCTGGAAAGAAAAAGAAAAAGTTGAAAACTAGTACTGGCCAGTCTCATTTTTTAAATGGTCTGAGTGATCAGTAGCTAAAATGGTAAATGTAGGTATTCCGAGGCTGTGATTTGCATTTTAATTTTCCCATACTTCTTTGCTCACTAGCATCCCTGTGATTGCTTGTGGGTAAGGATGACATTACATGTATGTGATGTCACTCTACTCCTAAGGCAATTTTTGATGCCACATATGATCAGCTGATAATAATAAAAATATCTTCTTTTAGGGAAGCTGCCTGCATGGAAACTACCAGATCTGCACTTGTAAAATCTTGATTACCATAAAATGATCAGTTTTCCACACAGTTGTTAAAAATCTGTGGAGATGGCAACTCTAGCCAACACTCTGTTGAAGAAGTCAAAGCTTATATTATCACAAAGAAAAAGCGATAAACCACACAAAAGACCTGATGACATGACAAACTCCCTGGTGTTTTAATAAAACTTCTGTAAGAATTCCAAAGGTAAAGTTTCATTAGAAGGAAAGGCTTGTCAGGTTCTTGATTCTGTTTTTTGTAATTTTAATACAAAGGTTCAAGTTCTGTTTTGGTGGAAAGGATAACTGATATTAAAGAAGCTAAAACAAACAACACAGTAGTAGAAGCCAGTGTAATACTTCATAGGCCATGCTTAAAATGTGAGAGACAGTCTTAAACCTCTGAGTGTCAGAGATGAGCACAACCAACCTGGAAATAGTTTTCAAAGATACATCCAAACGTTCACTGAAGAAATCAAGGTAGAGCCCTGGAACCTCCAACAACCAAACAACGGAAAGATCACAAGGGCAACAGTAGGCCAATACCATGGCAGAAGTATCTTAATATAGGGGAGACACACATGCAACCCATGTCATAAAGGGATAAATAAACCAGATCCAAAGCTTTTTAAGCAATACATGACCATACTTCTCTGTGAAGCTGTATAATGTGGTGACATCAAGATGTTTCTATCACTTGCTGAACTGCAGAGTTCTGCACCAACTGCAGAGAGACAAACTCCAAGTCCAGACACTGCAGGTACCATGTATGGCAGTAGTTCAGCCTAGAGGAAACCAGGGCATATGCCACCACTGGAAGTTCTGCAGGAGGAATGAGGTACCTAATAAGGTTGATATTCTTCAGGTAGAACCAAGAGGACTTAACAAGGAAGACTTCCAAGATGGCACACTGAGTAAAAGCTTAATTTTGGTTTGCCTTCATATTGTCAAAAGCACATCCACGAATGTGCAGGTACGTGAACCGTTTCCATGAATTCTGTCCCACCAGCTTCTCTAAATTTTGAAAAAGCAGCAAACATTGACATTTCCAACTGCTTCACAACTGAAACAAGTGCTACTATGGGTCAAAAAAGGGGCAAGATTTTGTTATTCGGAACATCGGCATTCACGGTTTTGAGAAGTCGCAGTTTGCGGAAGCTGTTTCAGGGATGTGGCTGTCGCAATTATGAAGGTAAACCCTTAATTTCAGCTCTCCCAGTGTGAAAACAGAAATCCAGAAGAGAGAACCAGTGAATTTGTCTTTTTGGGTACATTTCAGCTACAGGCTAGTAAGTACACTGCTTGTATGCCAGTAAAAAAGAAATTCAAAGAACATGAAAGAAAATTAACCACAAAAGGTTAGGAGAAAACACTGGCTGGGAAGAATCCTACAGCTGTTCAGCAAAAAGCAGTTCAAGCTCCAGCTCTGGTGCAAGATATGACTTCCAGTAATCTAGAGTAAAAAATAAGTCAAATGCGCTCAGATCTGATTCAAATAAATGAAACACTGAAGGAATATCATTCTCATCATTATTTCTCCTTTTTCCTTTTTCTACATGGTGCTGGAGTGTTGTGTTAACTGTCACCATCTCTCTCAATTCAATGCCACACTCCTGCCTTCTTCAACACTCATGCCTGTTGTGACACCTGTGCCCTGGCCCAGCAATCAAGGAGCCTCAATCCTCACCACTGACACCAAGGAGGTCGTCTCCTTGAAGAGGAAAGGATAACTAATACACACAGTAAAGTACAATTTCCCTTAAGTGCACACAGAGATCACAGTCAGTCTGTGGCTGGTTGCTCCTTTGCTCACCAGGTCCCCAATAAGACTCCCCACTGGCACAGCTATAGGGTCCAGATCTCAGCCTAGCTGGCAAGCTAACCTCCAGTACCCTCTCTGTCCAACCAGTGCTTCATGTCTCTGCCCAGGTAGCTGACACACACCCACACTTTGAGATAAGTATTTATACAACTTCATAGACACTCCTGGGAAAGGCTGACACAGATTCTCCAGCTGTGCCCCTTTACCCAGACTATATGGTAGTAATTTCTGCCACCACCAGCTAATATTATCAGCTACTAAAATGCCCTTAAAAGGGTGTCCAAAGCTGTGCAATATTATTAGCCAATGGTAGTATGACACACAGTCAAGGCTTAATTTGGAGTGACTTAGACAGTAAAATCTGTAAATATGTAATGTACTTTAGAGGTTAAATTATCTCTACATAAACCAGCCACAGGTAAAGGTTTTTAAAATATTTAATAATAAATAATTAAAACACAAGACAATACTACTACACCACAGAGAAATCTAAGAGTTCAGAGATCACACAGAAACTTAAAACAATACAGTAGGACATGTCTGATGTCAAAGAAAAACACAATCTAACTTTCTAATCTTTAGCTAATCTTAAGAGAAAACACAGTGCTATAATCCTACTTACATACATAAAGCATAAGCAGTGCTGGGTTAGACGTCCAAGATCAAAATGCTCTCAGTCCATCACTGAACAATAGTTTTTAAACACTGACCAACAGCTCTGCTGAAGCCCTCCCAAATTACATCATTTTGACACTTGGGTTTGGAGTTCCCAGGCCAAAAACTGCATTATTTAGCAAGCTAACACCTGTTCAGGAGACTACAACAATAAAAGGCATTTCACAGATACACTCTAGCTGAAACCAGAACAATAAAGCACCTTCCACATCTGGCCCTTAACTTTAACCTTAAAACAATGGCCCTGAAACCTTCATCCAGACTCACTGGAGCCGACTTGTAAACATCAAAGAGATTCATAAGATATTTTCAGCTTCAAAAGACACATTTGAAATGCTTGGCTTGGTTTTCCTTACAGCAGATGGTAATGGTGCAACAATCTTGAAGTTCACATTTTACAGTGTTTTCTTTCATTTAAAAACACAAGCCTGTATTTTACATTTATTTATACAATTGATAGAATTATGTATCAAATTCTATTTGACTAGGCTGGCAGCCTTCGCCCATCTTCCTCCAATCTTCACACCTGTCACAGATCTTCTTTCACACAATCCATCCACTTCTTTACTGGACATCCTCATTTCCTCTTACCTTCTTTCTGTCTGTCCCAAATCTTCACTAAATTGTCTTTTGTTTTTCTGCCTGTGTCCAAACCACCGTAATCTGTTCTCTTTGATCTTTTCTGCAATTGGTGCTACTTTGGCTTCTGCTCTTGTGTCCTCTTTTCTTCATCTGTCCCACAGTGTGAACCTACCACCCTTCTCAGGCACTTCATTTCCATCACCTCTAGCTTCTTCATCTCTTTGCCTTTACTGCCCAGGTTTTTGTATTATACAGTAGTACTGATTTGTACACCTTACTTTTCAGCTTCTTTGGCATTCTTCTGTGATAGACTACTCCCATGATTCTATGCCAGATGGCTGCATCCCCTCTGATTCTAGCTTTGACCTTTTTATTCAGACTTCTCTTCTCCTCAAGCATCCCTCATAGATACTACCACTATCTTCCCTTCTATCTCAGTTCTCATCTTCTTCTGATTCCCCCAGTTTGCTGCCATTACCACTGTCTTATCTGTGCTTAGTTTCATCCTATGTGCCTTCAGTTTTGCATTCCATTCCCCTATCCTTTGCTGAAGTTCTTGCTCAGAGTTTGCCTGTAGTGCCACATTGCTGGCATACAGCAACTTTGTTGATCTGTCCCCTCCAACCTGTTTGCTAATATAGTCCATCACCAGTATGAACGGCAGTGAGCTCAGAGCTAAACTCTGGTGCACACCCACTCCTACTGGGAACCCCTCTGTGAGCAGAACACTGTTCATACCTGAGTCATTGGGTCCTTGTACATAGCCTACACTGATTCTACCAATGTTTCTCGGACTTCAAACCATCACAGTACTGCCCAAATTAGCTTTCTGGGAATCTTGTCATATGCTTTCTCCAAGTCTAGCAATGCCCAGTTAGACTCTTTTCTCATCTGTAGCTTCTTCTCAACTACTTGTCTCACTGCAAACATTAGGTCAGTTGTGCTGCATCCTGATCTGAATCTGAACTGCTGATTTCCCATTTTACTTTCTACAAATCTGCATATCCATTTATCAATCACCCGCTGCAGAACTTTCATGCAACGTGATAAAAGTTTGATACCTCTGTACTGCCCACAGTTGTGGCTGTCCCCTTTGTTCTTGTATACCAGTACAAGTATGCTTATTCTCCAGTCATCTGGGATACTCCTTTCATTCTGCACTGCTATGAGTACCCCCAGGAGACATTTCTCCCCTATCTCACCCAACGTCTTTATCATGTCTACTGTGACCCCATCTGAGCCTGTTGCTTTCCCAGACTTCATTTTTCATAGTGCTGTTCTTACTTCTTCTAGGGTGGAGTGGTGAGCAGGTTGTTGCTGGCATTCCTTAAGAAGGGTGTCTTGACTATCTTCTTTATTTTTCTGTCTTTGCCTTGCAACCTGATATAGTTTCTTTGTGCCACCTACTAAGTCACTTTCCAGAAGCTGGTAGAGTACCTCTGATGCCCTATTCTTTGTTATTGTAACTCCTTTCTTAGCTTCTTTGTTAGCCAAACAGTAGTCCTTCCTAGCCTAGTTGGTCTTTTCTAGCTCCCACTGTTTCCCTGCACTCCTTCTTTATTTTGATGACTTCCTGAACTTTTGCATTCCACCGCCAGCTTTCCTCATATACCTTATTTCCATATCTGGCTTAGCCACATAGCTGTTCTATAGTCCTCACACATGCTGTTTTGAGGCACTGCCATTCTTCTTCAACTCCATCTATTTCCTCCTTTACTTGGGGTGCTAGAGCCCTGAGTAATTCCTTGAACTGTTGCGCTTTCTCTCCAGTCACCTTTCAGGTCTTCAGCCTGCTTGTCTTTGTTGACCTTAGACCCTTCTTTGACTACTGTTTGCAGCTGATTGTGGCAACCAGTGGTTTATGCTGTGGGCTGACTGTTTCACTGGGATGACTTTGCAATCATTGATTCTACCCCAGTGCCCTTCCCTTACTAAGAAGAAGTCTACCTGAGTTGCACATTGGCCACTCTTTTGTGATCCTGTGACTGTCTCTCTTTCTGAACCATCTGTTGGCTACTATCAAGCCATTTGCCAGACAGAAGTCTAGAATGGCCTCTCCTTCTTTATTCCTGTTGCCCCACCCATGTGGACCCAGGCAGTCCTCATATCCTGTTCCATCTGTCCAGATGTGTGCATTCAAGTCATCCATTATTAATACTAATTCCTGTTGTCCTGCTTTATCTAGCAGGTCCTGGAACTGCTGTCTGAATGCACTCTTTTCTTCACTGTCACAGCCCTGCAGTGGGGCATAGACTAATATTATGAATACTGTCCTATAATTACGCTGGAGTCTGATTGCCTTGAATCTGTTACTAATTCTGATGATATCCCTCACCACCTTCTGAAGTCTCTCTCACACCATGATTCCCACACCATTTCTAGCCTGTCACCCTCCTGAGTAATAGACTTTGGATGCCAAGCCAAGTGACTTCACTGCACTGCCCTTCCATCTTTGGATACATAGGATGTCCAGCCTCCTCCATATCATTGTGTCATCCACTTCCAAGCTGTATCCTCTCAGTGAATCTCCATTAGGTGTAGCAATTCTCAATTCATGTTTGGCAGGTTGATTGGTTTTACAAACAGCTTTCGCTCAACAGACCTATCCCAGGTAACCAGTAGCTTATTGACCCAGGGCTGCTGGGCTTTATGGTGGGTACACACTGGCGAATAAGAGTGCATACACCCCTCCCACCATTAGCAGGGGTCCATGGTTAGGTCAGATTAGGCCAGTTCCTCAACCTGTAACAACCCATGCCCAATTTGGTGACATTAGTCAACATGACAGAATCACCTAGAGGCATATTTTACACCATCTAGTGGCTATCCCTGCCATGGCACACAGTCTGTGATCCTTGTTCTCTGGTCTTTTGGATACTGCACACTACAGTAGATGCCCAAAGTGGTTGGTCTGTACAACTCTTCCCCATATAGGGCACCATGTAGAGTCTGTGCTGCTGCTCACAGCTCAGTTCATTGGTGAGTTTGAGCTGGAAACACTCAGTATGTTTTTCAGTGGTGGGAGGAACCCCACAGAGACAAAGGAAGAACATGCAAACTCCAAACAGGCATTGATTGGAGGTGAGGACTGAACTTTGTACCTTGTGTATGGGATGTGAAGACCTTAACCATTATGGCAACTGGTCTCTGAAGGAGTATATCAACTCAAATAACAAAAGGATAGAAAAAAATGGAAGAAGCTTTAAATAGATATTCAGATGAGCTGATAAAACTGCATAAATCAGAGGCCAAAATGAACAAAAAGCTGGATGAGTATGAGACTGCTCAAAAAGAGATGTTTCAAAAATGGTAGAATTATTTGGTTATTTTATTTATTTGGCATTTGTTTACCGGGAAAGTCCGACTGGGCATGAATCCCATTTTCAGCAGATGCCCTGGAAGAAAAGCTCCAACATATATAGTTCAATTAATAAACTACATTATATTATCACATGAAGTGCAGTAACAAATAGACTTGGCATACAGGATAAATAAAGTCAGATCAGAAAATCATACAGTGAATATTAAACAACAATCATAAGATATTGAACACCTAGTAAAGTTCAATCAATAGTGATAACCAGTGGTAAAGATGTTAAGCATTTTAAATATGAGCAAAAGACTAAGAGAAAGGAAACAGATTTTGCAGCTGGGGGATATTAGGAAATGGAGTTAAAGTAGGGCACTATCGGAGAAGTAACTGGCACTTTGGCTAATAAGAGAAGGGAGAAAAGGGAAAAAAGAAGAGCAAGGGAAAGAGAACAGAGGAGGAAGAGAGGGGAGAGAAAGGAAAAGAAGGAATCAATCTGTCAAACATTACTGTGTGCATGTAGTACAAAAGCTGAAGCTAGACATTTTAAAAAAGTTGTTATACATAACAGATTAATAATAACTTCTTACCATAATGGTAACACTTTCCATATTATCCTTGAATGTGAATGGTCTCACAGGTATGTACAAGCAAAGAAAGAGTAGCAAACAGAATTAAGAAATGCAGAGTGCAAATAGCTAGGCTGCAGGAGACACATTTCAAAAGAAATGAGCATGTGAATTTGATAAAGAAAGATTTCAGAATGGTTATTCAGTAGAATATCTGAGATAAAGGAAAAAGGGAGTACTTTTATTAATTGCTAGAGGAGATCCAATAGTGATAGAAGAGGGGGAAAATATAATAATGATAGATATGTAGTAGAAAGGGGCTACTGGCAATGGAATAGGATTACACTGGCATGTATTTATATACCACATAAAACTGCTACAATGGAGCTTGAGAAAAGTCTGGGCGAAAGAATCAGCTTTCTGCAGGGAATATTACTTACAGGTGATGACTGAAATTTGGTTTGCAACAGTGAGGATGTATTGGGGGTCTAAAAGGGAAAAATATAACAAAAGAGGCTAGATTTTTAAAGAAATTTATGAAGATATTTGATACGGAAGATGTGAATTCAGTAGTAGGAGCTTGGAGAGAATTTACATATTATTCCTGAGGGTTCAAAAACTGGGCTGTGCTAGATTGAAATTATATTTCACAGGAACATGTGCCTTTAATTGAAAGTGTTGATATGCATCCAATAATTATTTGGGTCACACACCAATAAAAACTAAAACAAAAATGCAGTTTAATGAAATAAAAATGAGACACTGGTGCTTCCCCTACTCTCTGTTAAACACACAGGGAAATTTAAGGAATGGATATTGGAAATTATTTGGGAGTTATTAGAGAAGACAGAAATGTCTTCAGAAAATATAGCTAGGGAGTGGGATACAATGAAAACAGAGTTTAAAAATAGGGTAGAAATTAAAGAAAAAGAGATATGGTTAGGAAGTAGAAAGAATTACTTAGAGGAACTGTCAAAGGTTAAAGTATTGCAGAGTAGGGGGAATATTATAGAACAAGAAGAAGCACATCTACAGAGTGCTAAAGAGAAAATAAGGGACTCCCTGGATAATTTGCATGAGTTTAAAATGATTGCTGCTAAGCAAAAGGGCTGTTGCCAAGTTTAGGGACCCTATAACATGGAAATTAATCAGAGATCCTGTAGCAGTATTAGAAATATTTTGGAAATTTTATAAAAATCTGTATAATGCAGAGAAAAGTGGAAATCAAGAAAAAGTACAGCTGGAAATGTATATGAAATAATTAAATATGCCAAAGTTAGAGGTAGATGAGGCTCAATTATTAATAGTTAGAATAGGATGAGATGAGATAAAAATGGTGATGTATAACGAATCTACAGGAAAGTCTGCAGTAATATTCAGGTATGCCTGTGCAAGTTTGGAAACTAGGAGAGACGAAAGTAATAAAGATCTGCAAATGTTTTGTTTAACAGTATTTTAAAAGGAAGAGAAACACCAGCATCTTGGAAGACAGCTGTGTTGACTGTAATACCTAAAGATGGTAAAGACCCATCAGATCCAGCTTCATACAGTTCCATTTCAACACTAAACCATGATTATGAGGTGTTTATGTCTATAATGGCTAACAGAATGTCCGTGGTGATGCCAAAATTGATATATATGGATCAATGTGGTTTGTGGTGGGGAAGCAAACATTTGACAACATTAATAGAACAATGATGATCCTGAGGGAAGCAGAATGTAAGAAAATACCACAGTTGGTGATGGGTTTTAATGCAGAGAAAGCATCTGACAGAGTAAACCGGGATTTTTATGAGTAGGGCTGTAACGCCTGTGCACTGGCCCAGCAATCAAGGAGCCTCAATCCTCACCACTAACACCAGTGCGGGGCATCCATATAGGGAAAGGATAATAAATACACACAGAGTAAAGTACAATTTCCCTTAAGAGCACACAGAGATCACAGTCAGTCTGGGTTTCTCCCTTTCTCTCCATGTCCCCAATAAGACTCCCCACTGATACAGCTATAGGGTCCAGATCTCAGCTTAGTGGACAAGTTAAAAGCTCCAGCATCCTCTCTGTCCAATCAGTGCTTTGTGACCCTGCCCAAGTAGCTGGCACACACACACACTTTGAGATAAAGAGTTTATACAGCCACACAGATACTCCTGGGGAAGGCTGGCACAGGTTCTCCAGCTGTGCCCTTTTTACCCAGACTTTACGGTAGAAATCATTGCCACCACCCAGCTAATATTTATCAGCTACTCAAAAGCCCTATGAAAGGGTGTCCAATTATTACTGTGCAATATTATTATCCAAATGTTAAGTATGACTGAACAGCAAAGCTTATTTGGAGTGACTTGGTACAGTATAACTATATATATATATATATATATATATATATATATATATATATATATATATATATATATATATAAGCAATATACTCTAGAGCTTAAATAATGTCTGCACAAAACAGCCACAGTTGAAAGGTTTAAAAATATTTAATAATAAATAATAAAAACACAAGACAATACTTCTTACTACACAGTGCTAGTCAAAAGTTTTGTTGTTTAAAATAATACAGTAGAAAAGTTCTGATATCACAGAAAACCACTTAGTCTAATCTTCCATTTCCTAGCTATTTCTAAGAGAAACACTAAAGTCCAAGATCCTACTTACATATAGATACAGGCAGTGCTGGTGATGTTGGATGTTCTCAAGACAAATGCTCTCATGCTCTCATTCTTTCTCTCCTTAAATTGATAACACAGTACCACTGATTCATTTCAGATTACATCATTTCTTTCTGGTTCATAGGCTAACAGAACTTGAATGTTAATGGCCCTATTGATCTTGTAGTTGGTCAGGAAGCCAGGGCCATAAAATAAATTATATATGCAAATTCTAGCCATTAACTCTGGCCTCAAAACAATAGGCAGGATGCCTCCCTATAGACATCTCGGCTCTGAATTTTGACATCAAAGAATTGACTTATCAGCTTTGTTACAGCAGAGTGCACTGTTGTTATATTTTTGCAGTTCAATATCCAATGCAGTCTTTTCATATTTAAGAGAACAACCTGTGGCTTACATTAATATTTACAAATGACAGAATTATCTACAAAATTATATCTGGCTAGGCTGGCAGCCTTTACCTATCTTCACAAGGGCAATGGGAGCATTTGCATTCCCTGATACAATAATAAGGTTAATTAGAAGGATATATCAGGGATCAGAAGTGAAAAGTAAAGTGGGGGGGGGGTGCTCTCTGATAAGTTCTGTTTGAGCAGAGGAACCAGGCAGGGATGTCATCTGTCCCCTATTTTATTTGCATTATATTTAGAAACATTGGCAAAGAAAATAAATATTCTAAGAACTAAGCCAACAAGGGAATGGAGAAAGGAAATTTTGCAGATAGGAATGACTGCAATTAGGGGTACAAATAATAGGCAATAAGGACTGGAATTTACTGGAGAAAATTGGCAAAAGAACCAAGGTATTGGGAGCAAATAATTAGAGAGAGAAAGGTAACAGAATTGGAAGAAGCCAAGAATACATATAGACTGCTTTCCCTCTCAAGGATTGATATCAGAGTACAGGCAAAGAGTAAGGAATAGGGTTGATCATAAGTTTAAGACCAGCACTGGTAGAGATTTTAGTCGAATATAGAACAGAATCTTCTGTTAAAAAAGGATAATTAGAACGACATATAACATATTGCATGATAACTATAGGAATCAGTCAAAGGAGGTTAGAAAGGATTGGGAAGAAAGACTGGATAAGCAATTCACAAAGAAACAATGGGATATATATATATATATATATATATATATATATATATATATATATATATATATATATATATATATATATATATATATATATATATATATATATAAAGAATATATATATATATATATATATATATCTCCCAATATGCAAGAAAGTCTAGAAGGTTTACGATTTTTGCATAGAAGCATTCACATGGGTATTTTTTATACCCCAAGCCGACTCCTCAGGTAGATTACAAATGTTGGAGGTGTGATGGGGAAGAAAGAAGTAATCGGGAACATATTTTGGGGAGAGTAATGAGTTGGCAGATTTTATAAATTCCCTACAGACGACTCTGTCAGAAATATTAGGTGAGCAAATTGGAGTACCTAAGGAAGTTATATTTTTAGCTGTGATACAGAATCGGAATTGCCTAGACACAGTAAGGCCTTGCTGAGTTTAATTCTAGTCGATGCAAAAAAAGCACTTACTAGAAAATGGAAATCAAAGTCTAAAATAACCATATAAGCAGTGAATAAAATAACAGAGATAAAAGAACTGGAAGTGAGATGTTTAGAAAACAGTAGGAGCAAATTACAAAATAAAAATGGGAATTATGGGAATAATATATGCAGAATAATGTTTTGGAGGAGAAATGAGTTTTAAGGAAAGCAGGAATTGAATGTGCTATGTAATTTTATGTATAGAAGATTAGAAGATTGTATGTGATGTAAAATGTTTCCAACTTAAAATATGCCAATTTGATTTGTTTTCATTTGTATAAATGCATGATTACCTTAGTCATAAGTGATAATTGAATAAAGATTTTTATTGTTTAAAAAAAAAGAAAGAGAGAGAGAGAGGTCTTAACAACAGTGGGTACCTGGTCCAAATTCTAAACATTTGGATTGAATTCCAGTTTGCCCCCACTGTACATAATGCCAGGAGGCAAAACTTGAATGGTTGAGTTATGGATAGAGCATGAGCAGTCATGGCAACTGTCTCGTAGGTAAAGCAGAGTATCCAGCATACCTTCTCCTAAGAAAACAATGCAAATTTAAGGAATTCTCGAGCTGTCTTCAGTCATCTGATTCATCACATCTCTCAATCTCATTCTCATCATATCTCTAAACTCTGGCATGTACTATCAAAGTCCTGACTTCCCTGGGGCCATGCATCTAGAACTTTCTGCCTACTTCCCTCTGGCTACTCCCTACAACTACTTCCTACTGTAAATGGTTGAAATCATACCCGTAACAACATTACAAATGTAGGTGCTTTGGAAATGTAACCTAAAATCCCTGCAGCAAACTATAATCATGTCTGTCTGAAAAGAGATCAACAAATATGTATTAACCTTAAATGACATGAAAATTAATTTAAGACTATCCTTCTATTTTGTATTCATATTATACAGACCTGTCATGGCAAAAGGAGCATGGTAGATCATCAGTAATATTAACTTAGTCACTAAATGGAGATTCAGTGCATTGAATGCTCTTCTTCTGGTAAGCTCTGTCTACTTCTTTTCAGTCTTTTATAAATGCTGGTTTGAATAATATCTTGCTTTTTGCATTACGTAAAATTGCTTTGGGTGGAATTATTCTATAATATCTTTGTTTATTTGTATTTTGTAAATGTTCCTTCTCTTTGTATTCTTGCTGTACTATTTTTGCAGTATTGTAACAAGGCCATAACTAAAATAATGACTACACTTCACCTACCTGCTTAGTAAATTAAAAAAAATAAAGTATGCACATGATAAATAGTAGAATACACAGAACTGAACTCCGAGGCACACCACAGGTCAGAAAGTAAGGAAAAGGAAAGTCAATCCCAGACACCATCCTCTAAATACATATGAAGAAAGAGAGTTAGGAGGCAAACTATTCCAGAACAATGTGATACTCCAATAGTGCTTCACATGATCAAGTAGGATCCTGTGATCAGCCACATCAAATTCTGAAAAGAGATTTAAAAGTGCCAGTACTGAGTAAGGATAATGATCTCTTCCCAGAAAAAGATCACAAAATACCAAAGTAAGTGAACTCTGTACTGTATATGGGTTGAAAGCCATATTGGATGGAAGGAATCATTGATGTTATTGTCATTCAAGTATAAATCCATTTGTTTGTAAACAACATTCTTTAAGAACCTTACCAAGAAATGGAAAGTTTGATATAGGGCTGTCATTGTCAAGATCATCTGCATCTGGTATGGCTTTATTAATGATAGGATTGGTCATTGTCTCCTTTAGGCTTGAAGGAGGAACTTGATCCTAAAACAAACCTGCAGGGTTCCAGTGAAGAGCATAGTCAGCACTTTCAAGGCATGATATTATCAGCTTGGTGTTGTATCGGTCTAGTTTACAAATTGTGGTACATATTCTGAAAACTAGAGCAGCAAAATTATCATAATCAGTAGTTCTTGTGCAAGACCATCAGACACCCTGACACTGTGCTTAGGCCAAAACTTGGCCTGATCAAGGCAAGGCAAAGCAAACCTGATGGTAAAATACTGGGCAACCAATTCTTTTTTCAACCAAAAAATACTTCTGAGTTGTAAGAAAGGCCAGGCTACTAACCTGCTGTATCTTATTGCCATCTGGTTAGCCATAGTAGAGATTTCTAAGTGCAAGTATAGTAACGTCTTCCAGGCAGAAAATGTTCACTTAACAGAAGCCTTTCTTCATGCAGATCAAGATTGTTTCATGGCTCACATGACATGAAATGGACAAGGAGTGCACAGTAAGGGACTAGAAGGCTGAGAAAAGCGGTAAACAGCTTATTATGGACTTCAACTGCCTCAGCACCATTCCCAGCACTAAACTTCTGTAAATGTTAATGCAGTTTAGAAATCAATAAGAAAAGACCCAGCTCAAATTCCTATATGTTAGTAGTCCCTGGTTTTGGAGGGCAGCCAAGGTATTTCAGCCATAAAGGGAATAAGACTGTTATAGACCATGGGACCATTCCTACCACCAAATTACTCATCTCAACAAACAAAGAGAACACCAAGCACAGCATGCGCCCATGTTTGTGGGCTGGTAGCAGATGCAACAACCTGAACAAATCCAAATCTCTTCATGATAGAAAGGGATTTATTAACAATACCACAGATTCCTGATCAGCCTTTATTTTAATGCCACCCTGAAATAACCATCAGGGCAAAATCAATACAGGGAAGATTGTGAACTCCTAAAGAAGCATCCTTCCAGTACCAGGTAGATAGTAGGCAAGGGGGTACAAAGTATTTGTTTCTTCACCCCTGACATACTTAAAGGTGTTGGCAATGCTAACCTTATCCTCGCTCAACACTAAAACTGCTAAACTGACCCAGACAAGGAACTGCATAACTGAAAACCAGGGGACACTATTCCTATAATAGTGAGTGATGTTAGAATAAATAGTAAATATCTGGTCAAAATAATGTATTGTGTGATATAATTACAGTCTAGTCCCTTATAGACCTGTCATTTGATTCCAGTACTTTAGCTGGAGTTTCAGGTGAACATATCAGATATATCTATATCTAGTGGAAAGATGAATCCATGGTACATGACACAGAGCTGTATTGTGAGGGTCTGGGCCATGTTTCACCCTATGGCAGAAACCACTCAGCATTGCGACTTACATACTCAAACTGCATGACTCTCCTGTGCTAGTAATGAAGAATACTAGCTCTGTGCATTTTTCCAATATGCAACCATCAACAAATAGAAATAGTATCAGCAGTAAGATAGGATAGAACAAAAGACCATACAGCAAGATGATGATCTCGACTATAATTAAGGAAACAAATGGCCCAACAAGTGATATAGCGCAGTAAAACTGGTGAATGATAGGAGGACAATTGACAGTCATTGTGGGAGTGGAAGAACAAAATTAAATAAATAAAAATAATAATAATTTTAGTTTCTAGTGACACCCATTTAATTTGAAATTGCTGTGAGGCTAAGGACATTCTGCTTTCATTATTTCAACTATTTCTGACTTGTGCAATAATTTACTTTTTTATGTGAAAGATCCTGCTTATAGCATCTGAACTTGTTTTAGCTGTAATTTCCTAAGATCTTCTTCCAGACTGATCTGTGAGATTTGATTGTTGAACTTGCTGCAGTTTGTCTATTTTTTTGTGATGAAGAAAGTAATTCTGAAGCTAAAACCCTAAATTGAAACTTGGTTATTTATTTCAGAATTGACTTGTTTAATTGCTCTGTGGCAATTGCCATAGCTTGTAATGTCTCTCCATTGAATGAAACTTCACCTAACTATTTCATAATGGATGTGGCCCACTGCCAAAGTGAATATCGCATTCTTCTCTTGTTTGAGTCACAAGAGAAGATGTATGTACAGTATTCTTTTGAAAAATGGTGTTAAGAAAATAAGGGTTTTGCTCACCTGTATTTGTTAGAAGAAGAAATGTCAAGGTGGTCCAGAGCTGCATTGAACCTTTCATATTGTTCTCCAGAGAAATGTCAGCAGTGAGAAATGTTTAATTATTACTATCAGAACTCAGAAATGGAGTTTGCAAATTTGACAGAGAAATAAATCTTTTACTGAGCTTCTCAGCTGTTTATTAGTGCTGCTCCATGGTGGTAATTATGGGAAAATGCTGCTTTTCTTGACAAGAACTGGAAGGTAGTTCTAAAAGAATCCTGTGATGTCTCAGCCTTTCTTCCTTTGACTGCAGAAAGACTCAGACAGAGTGGCTACTTGTTCTTTGTGTAAGTAAATGTTTTGAAGCTTTTTATTTTCTCTGCAATCGCTTTTAAGAGAGTGTGTACTAGGTAGGATTTGTTGTAAAGCTGTTTACTCAAGTTTATGTGAGCAAAGCCAGTACACTTAGTAAACAATTCATAGTTTTCTCAGAAAGAAAAAAAGTAATTAAACAAACAGCCACCAAAGACACCATAAATTCCCTGGGAAATTCAAAATGGATGACTGCCTCCTTCCTGCTACTCAGAAACCATAGTGTTATCCTCCTTTTTGGGTAATCTGTATATTCCAGGGGATGGAGGCCTAACTTTGATTCAAATGACTGACGTTTGAGTAACAGCTACATGATCCTAGCTATAACCCCATGCCACAGGCATGGCCTTCCTTATCTAAGTAATACAGCCTTGAATCTCTCAGTAGTGCCTCACATGTGACTTGAAGCACGGATAAGAGTTTTTGAGGTTTTCTGCAGAGGCAGGAGGCCAATGTGTGTCTCAGCCATTGTTAAACAGGCCAAATACTATCCACTATTCTTTTATGATTATTAGACTCACAGAGAGAGCCAAGATGCAAATATCCAGGCTTACTGTATTCTGATCGTATGCTCGACAACAAGAAAATGCAGCTTCTGCTAGGAGAAACTGTTGTTTCCACCAAAGTTGACCATCTAGCAACTGGGATCTCTTCCTGCATGCAAGTCATTGATCTCACAGATAGAAAACCAATATTGTCACCTCTAGACTGACTCTAATTTCATATCTTATTAATGTATTTGAAAGGGCACACGTCTCTCTCTCGGGGGTCACCTGCTGGCCCTAGAGTTCATCCCTTTTCTAGCCCATTTCTCACCTTCTTTTCCTCAGGATGAGGAACATTCGTTGTACCTTTCTCTATTTCACTGCTTAACTTATTTGCACCACCTAATATCCATTAGAATTAAAGCAAAAGAATCAGGTTGTTGGATATCTTTTTTATGCCTCAGTTTCTTGTTTTACTCCTGTCTTGATTACTCGACTGATGCATATCAACCACACTAGGATGAGGAACATAAAAATGTATTTTTTCTCTTCAATGCCCATAGAACATTATATGTTTACACCACAATGCTTTGTGTAGTGATTTGTGAGAGTTTATATTTCTTAGAAGCTGGACTATGGCGTATGACCTGATATTATAAACCGCCAGCTTCAGGTATGGAGAAAAGTTATGGTGAAGGATGGGCAAGTAGTGGTATGATAGAGCAGTTAGGTGATGCAATGGTAGGAAAACAAAGAGAGAGAGAAATATAGAAATAAAGAATAAAGAAATGTACAAACAGATAAATATTAATATTTAGGAAATCAACACTTATTCCAGATTTAGAATGCAACTCAAAAAGCACTTCTTTATCCAAGTCAAATGTTCCTGCTTTAACACAGGACACATCACCTAAGCTATCTCCTTTACAAGTCTCTTCTCTCATGATTCACTAAGATTGACCCACTTTAGTAATTAATGTAGATGTTGTACATTACATTCTGCATGATTGTACATTGCATTTTGCTTGTTCACTAGAATATATATATATATATATATATATATATATATATATATATATATATATATGTGTGTGTATATATACATACATACATACACATTTTTTATATATGTAATTAGTCTGAACTAATCTGTTGTTGCTTAAATTTCTGTATTTTTTTGTTTGTGAAATGTTTTGTATTTCAACCGAGCTATGACAATGGTCAGTATTGCTCAGTACGCAACACTGGTAAACAAATATAAATAAATATGCCACACAGATGAAATGCCCTCTAACCATGGTGATGTGGATAACCAAAATTCACTACTTATTGATATGTCCCATTAAGAAGTCTGGCAGTTTTACAGCAGATGATTAAGTGTGTATGTTGCAAATGAGCTTTATCATGTAGTCCTGGGTTTGATTCTCACTCTTTTTGATTCAGTTTATCTCCTGAGTGACTATGAACAAGTCAATTAACAAGACAATATACCCAGGTTGCTCCTAAAAAGAAGCATTTGTACCTATTAATTTCAGTAACACCATGCAACTTTATCTAATGCAAGGATGTTAAAATGGTGAAGTTGTTTACTTGCTTTCCTGGCAAACTAGCCAATACATGGTCTTGTTTTCAATGTAAGGCCTGATAAGGAAAATAATTACTTGCCAGTGACACGTCACAGTTACAGTTCCACTGTCAGGCCTGATAAAGAAAGGAATCACCAGTGACTTGAATTAAAAAGAAAGGATAAAAGTATACACAGTGCAGAGTTGCCAAACAACTTGGCAGCAAAAAAGACATCTCAGGAAAGTCATTGTAATGCATAACATAGTTCTCTTTCAACTTGTCTAAGCACAGGATGACAGGAGATTAAGCATTCTGCAACCCATTCCCCATTGCTGTATTCTAACTCCAAGGTTATAGTACATCTGGGCAGTGTGAGAATACATGTTTTTTCCTTTCCGTGAGATTAGGCAACCACAGAATTAGTGTATAATAGTTGGGGGATGTGGGGGCCACAGCCTCCCACAAGAGAATGCAGGAGAGCTTCCAGCCCCTTAAAAAACAGACGTTTACTGAATATTGTTTGATTTCGTATTCCATGCATGTGTGATGGCAAGTTTCATAGAGAATGTATGGTCATCCTGCACTTCAGTAAACCAAAGCAGAACCATATAAATTTTTTATATATATATATATATATATATATATATATATATATATATATAAATAAAATTAACCGCACTCAAAAAAATTGAACGAAGAGAAGAAATTTTAACTAAGAAATGAACTTCGTGACAATAAAAGCATTCAATAAAATAGTAAATAACACCAACAACTCTTGTAGAACTTTATGCTGTCTTATTTATTATCAAGACTTCTTCAGAAAGACATGTTTCATGAAACATGTCTTTCTGAAGAAGTCTTGATAATAAATAAGACGAAAGCGCTAAAGTTCTACAAGAGTTGTTGGTGTTATTTACTATTTTATTGAATGCTTTTATTGTCACGAAGTTCATTTCTTAGTATATATATATATATATATATATATATATAGATATAGATATATATATAGATATGGATATAGATATAGCTATATGGATCCATATCAGTTGATTTAGTTTTTAGAAACTCGAAATTCATAGGCCATAAAGATTTTATCTCACAGCTCTGAAAACTCAAAGCTTTTGAATGGAGATCGTGGTACAATGAGGATTGAGAAATTTACTGTTTTACTCAATGTAATGCAATCTTGGAGTTGGTATATATAATTTGCAAGGGATGTGGGGTGCAGGGAGGCTTGCCCCCCTGCAAAAATGTAAAGAAAGATAGCTTTTGTATTTTTTTTTTTAAAGTTGGAGTTTTTGGAAAATCGATCATGTCATCTGACCAATATGAATTTCGAGTGTCTGAAAACTTGCTCAACTGACACAGACACATATATGTATATATTACAGTAGTCTGTGCTCCACAGGGATTTGGTATATTGAAGAAAGTTGTCAAACAAAGGTGTAATGCATTATAGAGTAAACAGCATCATAGAGTGCAACACAAGAGATGTAAGTTCCCCATTTATTAGCAAGAGCCACATGAAAAACATATTTACTTATTTTGTTTTAATAAAATAGTAAGTTGGTCAGATCAGGTTGGTTGTTTTCCTTTTGTGAAACTGGAAAAATACAAATAAGGATAGTTACAAATTGGTACAGAATAATTTTGCTTATGGCTGCATGCTATGTATGCTTACACACCATGTTCAACTACAGACAGAAAGAGAGAGAAAGCTATATGGAGATACTAAGATAGCAAGTTAACACCATGACATTCCTAATGTACTGGCAGCTAGTCCATCAGGAGAACTAATAACTAAAATAAATTATTTCACTTGTGCAGTTACCTAACTTACATTTCTACAAAGTTCATCATCTACAGCTTTCCCCACCTTTCTTCATGCCATGAAATTCACATTGCCTCATTTCCACTTTTACTATTTCTCATCAAACCCTCAAGTCTGCCTCTAGTTTTCCACACTTTCATTCTCTATTAACTCCACTGTCCTTCTGATGGCCTTTCACTTGTTTATGTCTAACTTTTCTCATCAAACTCATTTTATTTTCAGTCCTTCTTCCCTGAAACAGTTCCAAATGTCACTGTAAACACCATCTTTATTAACTTGTCCTCCCCCTTCCTAAGTTCCAATCAAGGCATAAAATCTTCTCCTTTTTGCTTAAGTTCATGACCTCCCCCTTTCCCTTTTTTCATATCTCACTTTACACCCTAAACCATCTTTGTGGTCTATCTCCACCACAAAATTCCTTGTAAAATTGTAATTTCAGTTATTCAGCTATGCCTATCACTAAGTTTGTACTGTATGTTTGTAGACAGAATTACTTATATTTGCCATCTACTTTATATACTGTGTGATGATGCGAAGTAGCACCAGCTGTGCCATGGAGACTAGGGCAGTGCATGTGGAACATATGCCAGCATAGCTAGCTGGAGTTTTGTAAAGAATTATATGTCATTTTAATATCAAACTGATTTGTACAGGTGCTTATGTTAAGAAAGTATCAACAGTGGGTCCTATTGGACAGAAAAGAAATATGCATGTATGTCAGACTGTATTGTTGTAACTGATGAAATGTATATATTTTAACAGAGGATACCAGAAGGGAAGGGGTTAAGCTCAGCCCAGCTAACCTTAAGAAAAATAGCCTGAAATGAAATGACTTGGTTTAGGCCATAAAGATTTTATCTCACAGGTGTGAATGCAGCCAGAGATGCAATGTCTGTGAAAAGCCTGGGCTGGGATCCTGGTCTATTGTCCTTAGTGGTGAACTAATTGCTACTCTGGGGTGCCAGAGTATGGCTTGTTTATTTCTGCAGGAAGGGTGGTATTGTTGGAATTGTTTACAGTTACCAGATGCTGTAATAAACCTTAGATAAAGTTCTATGTGTGTGTGTGTTTATTGTGACATATCAGTGCCAGATCCTGCCTCAGTTTCTAGTGAGAGGGTAGTCTGGAAACTACACAGTAAGGTGACCAATTGTGATGTCATTCTGTAGCCAGCAATGAAATTGTATTTGAATACTAATGAGAGATGTGAGGTGTGCGCTCTGTTTTGGACCTGACAATACACTTACCCATGTTCATATTGGCTTGCTTGAGTAAGAAACTAGGGAACAGTAATTCTTCAGTCAGAAAAATATAATGAAATTTGCTAAATGTATTTTTTTTATATCTGTTTGAGTCTTTATATCTGTGTTGTAGTTTTTTTCTGTGATTGAAACTCTGGTGTTTATTGTAAATAGATATTCAGTATTTTCATGTTTTTATTATTATATATTATTAAATTCATCTAAACCTTTCATTGTGGCTGGTCTTTTAGAAAATATTTAACCTTTGAGAGTACTTGCATTTACCTAGTGGCACTGTGGCTCCATGTTCCTGAATGTCTTGCTGCTTGGTTAAACACTACCATTTGTATAAGTATTAATTTTACCAAGTATAATTGGGTACCCTGGTAAGAGCCTTAAAAAGCTGGCCTCGATTCTGGTGGCAGGAGGTCTACCTTATAGCCTGAATGGCGGTGGCAGAGTGAGTAAGCTGTGCCAGCATTTCCAGGTGAGTGTGTGTGTGAAAATCAAATCTCATAGAGAGTGTGTGCATGTGTGTGTGACAGCTACTTTGAACAGAAACACTGAGAGCACTGATTTCATAGAGCAGATGGTGGAGGACTTCACTTGGAACACCTAGCTAAGGACTTAGCTCTATAGGTGTCAGTGGGCAGTCTTATTTGGGGCCTGGAGAGGAAGCCCAGCCCCAGGACTGGAGTGTGTATTCTCTATGTGCTCTTATGGGAAATTGTACTTGGTACAGAGAACTGCATCTGAAAATACTGTGTGTGTCTATTTTTCTCAAAGTGAACATTGGTGAGGATTGAAGCTCCTTGATCACTGGCCCAGAGGAGGGATGTCACAACTTGGTGAGTAGTGGTGGGGATATCAATTGAACTTCTGTAGCCAGTAAGCAGTTGTCACTGAAGGTGTGTGTACTCTCAGCAGCCAAAAGGTAAATATACAGAGCTTCATTTTTCAAAACAGTTTTATTTATTTAATTATTTATTTATTTATTTATTTATTTTAGTTTAGTTTAGTCAGGGAGACAGGCAAAGATGTCAGCAGAAGATTATGGCAAGCTGACAGTGAACCAGATGGCTAAGGTGCACAAATCCAATGGACTAGTCCATACCAATCAGACTAAAGAAGAAATGATTTCAGCTTTAGTCATAGCTGCAGCACAAACCAGCAACCTTGAAGACAACCAGTCTGGTGATGGGGATGTGCAGCCATCAGAAACACGACAGTTCACCTTTTCCTCAGAGGACTTAAAAACCCATCTGGAGTTAAAGAGACTTGAACTAGAGGCAAAACATATGGAATTAGAATCAACAAAGAGACTTGGGAATTTGGAGGTAGAAGAAAATGAGAAACAGTGTCAACATGAAAGGGACATGTTGACTCTTTGACAGGAACATGGAGGTAATGGGAAAGGGAATAACTGAACCCCAGAAGCAGCAAAGGTAGGTAAATTTCTTCTACAGTATACTGTGATAATTTTTATAGTTTTATTCATGTATTTAAAAGAGTATGTAAACAGTATGATGTTAACCAAGAGCTCTGGCTACAGTTCCTGACCCCTTTACTCCATGGCAAAGTTGTAATTGCTGTTTCTAAATTGTCTGATACTGAGTGTTTAGATTATGACAAAGTTAAACAATTATTATTGGAATGTTTTAAGTTAACACATGAAGCTTACAGAAAAAAAATTATGAGCGTAGAAGTATGGCAGATAAAAGTCTATGTGATTATAGGGATATATTATATCAGTGAATGCTGTATAATCGACCCAGACACTTCAAAAATCCAACATTCTGAACACACGGATCAGCGATTTTTTTTTTCGCTGATCCATAAAAAAAAACAAAAACAAACAAACATAAAATAAAGTGGGGGGCTTCACCACCCACAACCCCCCAATGAGGGGGGCTGTGCCCCCACACCCCCCTACTTAAATACACCAACTCAGAGATCACACCACAGTGGAGGAAATGGCAAAGTCCTGAAAATGGCCCAATGATTTTTTTTCCCTGGGAAACAAAATCTCTGTTCCGTGCTTTCAGAATTTTGCCATTTTGAGTAAACACATTCGATTAAACAGCGTTCACAACTTTAAGTGTTGATTACATAATATGAGCCCTGATTATATTGCTGAGCTAAGCACTTATTTTCATAGGTGAGTGAGTGAGTGTCAGGTCACCACTTTTGAGAGGCTGGCAGACCTTTTGGTGAGGGAAAAAGCCCTTAGCACTTTGCCTGAGGACATGAGAATCTGGTTGGCAGACTGGGAGTGTAACTCTGCAGTTGGGCTGGGGAGAAAAGGACAAGCAGGTCACCACTGCACAAGAAGGGGATACCCAGCACTGCACATGGATATAAGGGAACCCATGGTAGGCAGCCTAAACCACCCCAACAGAGTCCACCTGTAACAGGGGAAGCCACTATTTCAGGTACATGGCCAGGACCAAGGGTTAGAAGTTTTAAAAGTAACCAGTGGGACCATGTAGCATACAGATGTCTACTGAAGCAAGATGGGGAACAAAAGTTGGGGGAGCCAGCAAGTGAGAATACCAGTATGCCAGTGGTAAGCTGTCTGAAGAAAAAGGGGTACCAGACTATCACTGGAGTTTGTACCCTATCTCAGTGGATGTAAAACAGACCACTGCCAACAGAGACACAGCCTCTGACATAACCATTGTGAAGCCAGTGGTTAAAGAAGAGCAGTACTTGCATGGGCAGTCTACTCCAATCAGAGCTTTAGGAGGGACCCAATTCCAAATACCTTTGGCCAGGGTTCACCTTGACTGGGAGGGTGGAAAATGAAGCAAGCAAGTAGGTGTGTTTAAGAATATCTGAGAATATCCTTGTAGATGTCTTGATAGGGAATTATTTTCATAATGCAGTACCTTGTGTGCATGCCGTTACATGCAGTCAGGCTTGGAGACAGACATGTGAATTTGATAGCCTGGAGCTGACCCAGACAGACCCCACAGCTGAAGCCAGGGCTGGTGATGTGGCTATTTCAGGGAGGGGAACTACCTGTAAAAGTGAACTTGAATGTGCAAAACAGCTGCTGATAGGTACTGATGTTCCCTTGGACAAGGTGACTGCAAGGGCAGAGGTGAGTGGTAGTACCCAGGCTGACGGTGAGGTACAGCTGTCAGAAGGTCCCAGAGTTCCTGTGAAAGGGGGAGCAGGGAAAGGTCACAAACCTAGAACTGAGACAGGCTCAGCTCTTGGACCCTACATTACAAGGCTTGAGAGAGGTAGCTAAGGAGGCACTGATTCTCAAGGAAAAGGGGAGCCTGTATACTGGAACAAAGGGTTACTGTATAGAGAGTGGATCCCTGAGGGAGGGCTAGAGGGTAAGGTAATACAGTAATTGGTAGTGCCCAGAGCCTACCATCTGGCACTTCTAGCCACAGCCCATGACATTCCTTTGCAGGTCATATGGGCATAAAGAGTACCAAGAGGCATATTATGCAGAACTTTTACTGGCCTGGGATTGCAAGGAATGTAACAGGGTACTACAAAACCTGTGAGCAGTGCCAAAACGTAGACAAGTCAGGAGGCTAGATCAAAGCTCCATTGATGCCTTTGCCTGTGATTGAGCTATTTCAGATGGTAGCTGTGGATGTTGTGGGGGCTCTGAGTACCCCAAGTTCTTCAGGGAAGAAATATATGCTAGTGGCAGTAGATTATGCTACTAGTTGCTCTGAGACAGTGGCTCTGTTAGATATTTTCAGCAGGGTAGGTTTCCTGAGAAAAATACTGGCTGACAGAGGTGCCACTTTCATGGCAGACCTGCTGGCTTGCCTATGGGAGTGCTGTGGGGTGAAGCACCTGAAGACCACCCCCTACTACCTCCAGACTAATGGTCTTGTGGAGAGGTTAAATTCTACACTGAAGACCATGCTAAGAGTATTTGCAGACCAGTTTAAGAGAGAGTGGGACAAATATTTGAACCTTCTGCTGTTTGCATAGAGAGGAGGCACTCCAGAAATCCACAAGTTTTTCACCCTTTGAGTTGTTGTATGGACATAGGGTGAAGGGGCCCTTGGATTTGATTCGTGATGAGTGGGAGGGTGAGTGTGAATCCCACAAGGAGGTCTGTCGTGGCACATGTCCTAAACCTCAGGACGTGGCTCAGGGAGCTCATGGGCTTGGCCCAGGAGAACCTGGCGGGAGTCCAACACCAGAAAAAGCTCTGGTATGACACAAATGCTCAAGCCCAGGAGTATGCTGTGAGGCAGCAGGTTATGGTGCTTATTCCTGCCAAACACAATAAGCAGCAGGCAGCTTGGGTAGGACCCTTCAAAGTGGAAAGAAAGGTCAGTGATGTTAACTACATGGTAAAACTGTTAAGCAAGAGACAAGGGCACAAGCCATACCATGTTAACATGATGAAACCTTACCATGAAAGGGAGGCCCTTTTGCTGAGTATTTGCAGTGGGTGGCAGGAGGAGTCTGAGGGGGGGTCTGGTGACTGCTGTTCTCTGTGAGGCTCAGACTGACACCTCAGTGGAAGGGGTAGCAATGTCCCAGCAGCTATCCCCTATCCAGTTTAGAGAAATCCAAGCAGTGTTACAGGTGTTTGGGGACATGTTCACTGGGAAACCTGGGTGCACCCACCTGGTGCAGCACCATGTTGCTATAGGACCCCAAAGACCTATCAAGCAAGCCCTCCTTACAGGGTGCTTGAGTGAGTCAAACAGCATCTGAGGGTGGAGATACAGGAAATGTTGGAACTGGGAGTAATCTAGGAGTCTAGCAGTCCCTGGGCCTCCCCAGTGGTGCTGATACCAAAGAAGGATGGCAGCATCAGGTTCTATTTGGAGTACAGAAAACTAAATAGTCACACAGAGTCAGATGTTTACCCTATGCCTAGGACAGATGATGCCTTAGAGCATCTGGGTGAGGCTAAGTATCTGACCACTACTGATCTTACCAAGAGCTACTGGCAGGTGCTCTTAACTCCCACTGCTATAGAGAGGTCAGCATTTGTGACTCCTTTCAGATTATACAAGTTCACAAAGATGCCCTTCGGGATGAAAAATGGCCCAGCAACCTTCCAGAGGCTGGTAGATTGTATCCTAGCAGGAGCAGGAGATTATGCCCTTGTTTACCTGGATGATATTGCCATCTACAGCCATTCCTGGCAGAGCATCTTCAGCATGTAAGGGAGGTCCTGGGCAGACTGCAAATGGCAGACTTGACCATTAAGCCCAGTAAGTGTCAGGTGGATATGGCAGAGGTCTCTTACTTGGGACATAGAGTTGGGAGTGGTAACATCAGGCCAGAACCTGCTAAAGGGGAAGCTATTCTGCATGGCCTGCCCCTGTTACCAAAAAGCAGGTGAGGGCATTATTGGGGACAGCGGAGTCCTATAGAAAGCTAATTTCCAATTCTAGTACAATAGCTGCTCCCCTCACAGACCTGACAAGGAAAAACAGACCAGATAAGGTTGTGTGGACCCCAGCCTGTGAGCAGGCATTCCAAAAGCTTAAAGGCACTTTGGGAGGACCCCCTGTGCTAGCCAGTCCAGATTACAGCAAATAATTTGTTGTGCAGGTGGATGCTTCAAACCTTGGGGTGGGGGCTGTACTCAGCCAGGTTTCCTTGGAGGGAGAGCAGCACACTGTTGTATATCTCAGCCATAGACTCCAACCTAGTGAGGAATGTTATGCAGCTGTAGAAAAAGAATGCCTACCCATAGTATGGACACTGCAAAAACGTCAGCCTTATCTGTATGGAAGGAAATTCACTGTGGTTACTGATCACAATCCCTTAACATGGCTACATTGAGCCAACCAGCAAAATGCCAAGTTAGTACGATGGAGCCTAGTGTTACATGCATATGACATGACACTGCAGCACCACACTGGGGTCAGCAATACCAATGCAGATGAGCTCTTAAGACAAGTTATGGGTTAATGTGTTCCCAGACAGGATCATTTCTCTCAAGCAATTTTTCTCCTGGGGCACTTGAAAAACTAACTTGAATATTCAAAGGTGGGGGATGTGATGATTTAAGGTAGTGCCAATGGTGCTAGGATGACTAGGGCAGTGCATGTGTAACATATGCCAGCATAGTTAGCTGGAGTTTTGTAAAGAATTATATGTGATTTGAATAGCAAACTGATTTGTTCAGATGCTTGTGTTGAAAATGTATCAACAGTGGTTCCTGCAGGACAGAAAAGAAACATACATGTATGTCAGACTGTACTGTTGTAACTGATGAAATGTATATATTTTAACAAAGGATACCAGAAGGGAAGTGGTTAAGCTCAACCCAGCTAACCTTAAGAAAAATATTCTGAAATTAAATGACTTGGCTTAAGCCATAAAGATTTTATCTCACAGGTCTGAATGCAGCCAGAGATGCAATGTCTGTGAAAAGCCTGGGCTGGGATCCTGCTCTATTGTCCTTAGTGGTGAACTAATTGCTACTCTGGGGAGTCAGATAATGGCTTGTTAGTTTCTGCAGGAAGAGTGGCAATGTTGGAATTGTTTTACAGTTTCCAGATGCTGTATTAAACCTTTGCTAAAGTTCTATGTGTGTATTGTGACACATCAGTGCCAGATTCTGGCTCATATTATAGTGAGAGGGTAGTATGGGAACACAGAGTCATGTGACCAGATGTGATGTCATTCTGCAGTCAGAAATGAAATTGTATTTGAATACTAGTGAGAGATGTGAGGTGTGCACTCTGTTTTTGGACCTGACAAGACACTTATTCATGTTCATCTTGCCTTGCTTTAGTAAGTAACAAGGGAAAAGTAATTCTTCAGTCAGAAAAATATAGTAAGATTAGCTAAATATAGTTTTTCTGTATATATCCGAGTCTTTCCATCTGTGTTTTTTATGTTTCCTGTTATTGAAACTCTGATGTTTATTGTAAATAGATATTCAGTATTTTCATGTTTTCTTTTATTATTATTTATTATTAAACATATTTGAACCTTTCACTATGGTTGATCTTTTAGAAAATATTTAACTTTTGAGAGTACTTGGATTTACTTAGTGGCACTGTGGCTCCATGTTCCTGAAAGGCTTGCTGCTTTGTTAAACACAACCATTGGTAAAAGTATTAATTTTACTAAGTGTAATTGGGTAACCTGTTAAGAGCTTTAAGGTAGATGGCTTCAGGTGTTCCGGTGGCAGCAGATCTACCTTATAGTGTGGTTGGAGGTGGCAGAGCGGGCAAGCTATGCCAACCTTTCCCGTGTGTGTGTGTGTGTGTGTGTGTGTGTGTGTGTGTGTGTGTGTGTGTTTGTGTGTGAAAATCAAATCTGAAAGAGAGTGTTTGTGATAGTTACTTTGAACAGAACACTGAGAGCACTGATTTTATAGAGAGGGTGGTGGAGGACTTGGCTTGGAACACCTGGCTAAGGACTTGGCTCAATAGTGGTCAGTGGAAAGTCTTATTTGAGGCCTGGAGTGGAAGCCCAGCTGCAGGACTGGAGTGTGTAGAGGAAGACAAAGTGCAGGTCATGTAGTCAATGTCTATATATTCTTGAAACAGATTCAGTTAGTGTTCATAAATATGGGTCTATTCCCTTGAAAAATAAATATTGTTGCAGTTCAAAAAAGGTTGTGTATTTAGATTTATGCCAACAATGCCCAGCATTTTATATAGGAAAAACTACTAAACAGTTCTGTACTAGAATTTACCAGCATATGTACAGCATTAGAAGGCAGGATAGAAACAATGTTTTAGGCCAACACTTGTTAGTACACGAACAGTATTCTTTCACATTTACTGCCATTGACCATGTCAGTTTAGGGGAGAGGAGTGGTTCCCATAATGAATTTTTTTAGAATTTAAAGTACTACAATGGCAGTTGAGATTGAATGTGTAAATCCCCCTGGTTTAAATGACCAATGTTCTATACTTAGCATTTTACAGTTGAGCTACTTCTGAATGGTAATTTAATCATGGTATACATACGTGTACACACACATTTATTTTATAAACACATTTTAATTATCGATAAGTATGTGTATTTAATATGTTCTGAGTTTTTATATGTTAAGTTTCATCCCTACTTGACTGTTTCTTTAAAATTGTGTTGAAAAGTTAATTGCATTTCCAATCAGGTTGGATGTATGCATATATAAGGTGGTTGTTTTAGAATTTTTTTTTTATTCTGAAGTCTCATTTACTGGCGAGACGAAAGCACTAAATTGAACACAAAGCAGTATAAATTTACAGTGAAGTGCCACAAATAACCTGTATCAGAACATGGTAAGAACAAATAGCCAGACAGACATCTGCTAGAAATAACTTCTGCTATGCAGTTGTGCAAATACAATAGAGCTTTTTTGTACACTAGGCAGTACAGAGAAGTGGAACAGAAGTACAGAGTACAACGGCATAGAGAAAGGAGTAAAGTTATCTGTAGAAAAGGTTGAGAAATGATAGCAGGGTGTTAATTCTCAGGTAATTCCACATTTCTGACAGTACAGTAGTTTTGGGAGGTTGGACTTACAGTGCTGTTTAAATGTGATATGATTACTGAGGAGAGAGTTTTAGGCTCTTAGTAGGAAGTTTAATAATAATTTTTAAATTCCTTTAAGCCAGTTTTGATTTTAGCTTATCAGAACTCATGACACTCATTTAGCAGAAAAGAAGCACACCTCTGGAATCATGTGACCAACAGCCACATTGTCAACATGGCTGAGCTTAAGCCCTCATTTAAGACTTTTCAACTATTGTACCAACGTGTTTGAGGCTATCTACCTGTAAGATGCAAATCTTTTAATTTTTCAGACCACTGACAGTGTTTGCCCAAGAATCAGTTTGTGAATTAAACAGTAAGTCATATCAACCCTGAGAGATTCTTATGAAGGGAATTTGCAGTTAATGAGAACAGAAGTGTAGAGAAAAGTTTTCTATGAATTAAAGGATGAAGAGTGGTAAAGCAGACCTGATGAGTTAGAGTTCAACAAGAAAAGACTGTGAGAAACAGAGGACTCTGTGAAGTGCTGAAATTTTAAGTATACTTAGTACACGTCATGGGAAGAGATTCTGGAAAGAAGTAACAAAATGTTTAGGCATTTACAATAAAGGTGAGTTTTTACTAGGCTAAAAAAATTTTTTCTAGAAAAGTATGGATTGTTGTAAATAACAAGAATTCAATGAACCTTGAAGAAATCTTATGAACTAAGTATACAAATTTAATTACAGATAGCAACATAAAGAAATATATTGAAAAGTTGAAAAAAGAAATTAGCAGCCCACATAAGATCTGTGATGAACTTTATCAACTGGATTTAGATACTTGACTGAGGTGTTATCAGCCCAACATAAATATTTCCTAAAAAGTTAAGGTTTTCCAGAATCGTGAAACGGTACATATGGCTAAGCCATAAAAAAGATCACAGTGAAGAGTTTAGAATGTATCATCCCACAATATTGATTGAGAACTCTTTCAAAATCTCAGCATAATCTTGAATGAATTAAAAGACCAACTAGGAAAAATTCCAGTTCATCAACCACAACTTAAATACTCCATAAACAACACACACCTATTTTGTTTTAAATCGCTTGATAAAAAATATACAAAGATTAGTACACAGGTTCCCTGCAGTCTGCTAATGAACCTGATTTATTTTTTATTTATTTATTTTACATTTGTTTACTGGGAAAGTCCAACTGGATATATGCCCATTTTCAGCGGATGCCCGGGGAGAAAAGCTCCAGAAAGCAGAGTACAGATACATTAGGAAAAATCGAAACATTTAGAGATAAGTATAATATACAGTTTTCAGTAGGGTTACAAACTTAAATAAAACATAGTAGACAACATCAAAATCATGCAGCTTCAGTTTCAGACAATAATACACGCAGTTATGGGCTAAGTCCCATCAAGAATTCATAAACTTATAAGAGTATAGGATTGAAATGCTTAGGGAGAGTTTGCAGGAACAGCGGGTGGTGATTAGTCAGGGTTTAAGCAGGGATATTGCCAATGCTGTTGGAAGTGTATTTTGAGGCTTTTTTTGAACTGGGTTAAGGAGGATTGGTGAGTAAGTTTGGCAGGTAGCATATTCCAAGTTTTGCCTACTGAGTTGGCGAATAGAGAGCCCCCAGCCACATTTATGCTCTTAGTTGTTTGTACCAGCAGTTTGTCAGCAGAGCGTAGTGACCTCAGGTTGCTGTATGGTTTGATGATCTTATTTAGTGCTGGTGTTTTTTCAGGTTGATATAGTATTTTGTGGGTTATTACAAGTTGGTGGTATCGGGGAAGACTGGGCACTTCAGCCATCCTAGTTGAGTTAGGTTGATACAATGGTGGGTCCTAAAGGTAACACCTGTAGCAAATCTAGCAACATGGTTGTAACAGCTAGCAGGTTTAATACAGATGGCTTGGTTCAGGTTAGTGAAGAGGGGGGAGGCAGTAGGTGGGACTGAGTGATAGTGGTTCTTGAAAAAGAAGTAAAGAAAGGTTTGAGCTTGTATAGGGAGCCCAGTTTTTTGTTGACAGATTTGATGATTTTATTGACATGGATATCATATTTTAGGGCATTATCAACTGTGACACCCAGGAGTTTTGTGAGTATCTGGGGTTTTAATTGTGCCATTGTTGGAACTTATAGTAAAGAATGATGAGGAGGGTTTGCAGGTGGGGGAAAAGATAAGCAGTTTAGTTTTGTTGGGGTTTAATAGAAGCTGACAGTTTGCGAACCATTTTTCTACATCATTGGAAGTATTCTGGGTTAGGGTCATAAGCTCAGTTGAGGAGGAGGCGGTACATATTAAAGTAGAGTCATCCACATATTGGATGCAGGTGGCCTTGGGAGTGATGGTGGGTAGGTCATTGATAAAGACTGAGAAGAGTAGTGGTCCTAGTATGGTGCCATGGGGGACTCCTAGAGTAATGGGTAGATGTGTGGATAGGGTATTCTGCCATAAAACTGCTTGTTGTCTATCAGACAGGTAAGATTGGAACCATTTAATAGAGCTACTATTCAGTGACAGTTCCTTCAGGGTACGGAGAAGCAGTTGGTGATTGACCATATCAAAGGCCTTAAAGAGATCTAGGAAGAGAGCAGAGGTAAGTTTGTTATTGTTTCGGTTGATGTTGATAGAGTTAGAGAAAGATAGGAGGGCTGATGTGGTGCTGTGGTGCTGTGGTGTGGCCTAAAACCATGCTGAGAGTTGGCCAGTAGTTTATTTTGGGTGAGATAGTGCATTAATTGGTTGTGGACGCACATTTCCATAATTTTGGTCAAGGGTGATAGTATGGCTATTGGTCAGAAGTTTGAGAGGTCTAAAGAATTCCCTCCTTTATGAAGGGGAATGACATGGGAAACCTTCCAGAGAGAGGGGATAGTGGCTTCAGTCAAGGTGCAGTTTATTATGATCGAGACAGGGTATGCAATGGCATATGCTCATTTTTGTAAATATTCTGGTGGGAGGAGATCAGCTGCCAGGGTAGTGGGCTTTAGTTTGTTAATTAGAGATCAGATGTTGGATGTAGATACAGGTTGGAAGGTGAAAGGGAGTGGGGTAGTGGTTGTGGAGGAGTTTTGAAAGAAGCTGGTGGGGGGTAGTTAGCTAGTTAGTGATTGGATGGTTTAGTTAAAAAAAGTGTTAATGATGTTAGCAGTTTCCTCTGGAGTTTTAAGGTCGCAAGTTGAGAGGGTGGGGGTGGAGGTTTGGCCAGAGTGGAACAGTTTGTTTATGCCTGCCCAAAATTTTTGAGGCTTGTTCTAGTGTTTTTGCTGAAGGTGTTGATAGAAGTTTTTTTTTTTGTCTAACAGTGTGGCTTTCTTGGTATCATTCCTTAGTTGTCAGAATTTGATATGGTCAAGTGGGACTTTGGAGGTGTGCCATTTGTCCCATGCTTTATTTCTTGCTTTAATTTTGGTTTTGGTTACTTTAGAGAGCTAGGGGGTGGTCTTAGTTTTGACTCTGAGGGTGCGGATAGGAGAATGGGAATCTAGAATGGAGAGGAATTTAGAATTAAAGTAAGCTAAAACATCATCTAGTGGGAGTTCTTTAAGTATGGCCCAATTGCATGCTCTGAGTTCATTCTGAAAGTCAGTGTAGTTAAAGTTCTTGTTCTTTCTGATAGATTTATATAGAACTTGGTGGTGGTTATCTACTTTATGCTTAATGATGTAAGTGAGTAGGTGGTCACTCATATCATCTGGGAGGGTAACCGTGTTATACAGGTCTTGGTGATTGTTGAAAAGAATCCAGTCCGGGATACTGCCTTTGTAGTTAGATTTATTTATTCTGGTGGGTGAGGATATACGTTGGGTATAACTGTGAAGGTTTATATGGGTGGTGGAATATTCAGAGGAACAACTGTTCCAGTCAATATTAACATCTCCTAACACCATAGTTTCATGGAAGTATGTGTTGGAAAGCTATTGGAGGAAGTCATCTAGGGTATTTGCATTGTTGCCTGGGGGGATATAAATGCAGGCAATGAATATAGATTTACTTTTGTTAAGCTGTAGTTTGCTAACTAGGGCTTCTGCATTATTGAACAAGTGGGGTTGTTGTGGGGCTAGTGTGACATCTATTGTGTTTTTAAACAGAACTGCTACTCCTCCACCTTTCCTGGTGTTACAGTCTAGTCTAAGTATGTTTTACCCTGGTGGGATAACCTCATCATTTTTAGTTCCTGGTTTTAGCCAGGTTTCTGTAAGACACAGCACATCATGTGAGTAGGTAGCTAGAAGGGTATGAAGATTATGGACCTTGTTGTTAATACTCCTGATGTTTAGGTGATAAGTCAGGAGAGAGTTAGGGGACCTTGAATTTGACCATATGCTGAAGGTGGTAGTGGGATGGGAGCTTGTGGGAAGGGTGGGTCCAGGGTTAGGGTGGATGTCCCCATCCCTCATCAGAGTAAATTGTACAGTGATTATTAGTTTCAGTGCTTTACTTATTATTTTATCATGCTTTACTTATTATTTTATGATAATATCTAGTTTTGGGGGAGATGGACCATGGTTTAGTTAGTTGGTGGTTGTTAAAAGTGGAGAGGGTAGGTTTGTAGTGATCTAGGGATTTGGTCTGATTTACTCAAGTGGAAGCAGAGACGGTATGAGATATGGGGTGGTGAAAGCCAAGACAGGGCTGGTTTTCATAGATGGTCAGGAGATATAGCCCAGGCAATATAACCGAGAGTAACATAATTGGTCTCATTCTGATAGTAGTGGTACTTGGTAAGGAATGTGGGTGGAGAATTAAGAGGGTTGTTGGGAGTTAGGAGTGGTGTATAGGGGGTGGAGTATGGAGGTGTGGGTTATCTGTGATAGGTTGTAGGAGGGAGGAGTGGTTTATTGGGCTTAAATTTAGCACTAGTGGGGGCGGGTGGAATTTGGGGGCAGGGTGGGATGTGGAGCGAGCCCGAGCAAAGCAAGGGCGAGTGGAGCAGGGCTATACCAAGCTACAAGGATTTTCAGGGTCTGTGAGTATGCAGGCTTAAAGAATACAACTTTACAGTGATTTTACTCAGTTCTTTTTAAAGTGAGCTGCTATTTACCCAATTTACTCAATTCTTTTGAAAGTGAGCTGTGTTTTACTCAATACTGTATTAAACAAAGTTTGTAGTTTAGCCAGACAATTTTACTAACTGTTGGGAGTAAGCAAGCTTTTAACCTGAATTTTGTACAGATATTGCAGTTTAGCAAGACAATTTTACTGACTGTTCATAGGTTCATAGGTTTTTACTAGGCTATCTGCCCTAAGGCATTTATAAGCCTAGCCCAAATTTTTGTGGCTTACGCCACCCCTTATATGAAAAAATACTGTGCCCATTAGTTTGTTGTGCCTCTGTCCAGCAGTGACACAGTGATGATTCCCGGGGTAAACCTACGATCTCCCATCCACAGGTCAAGATTTCTCTTGAACAGAGCCAGCGAGGTGCTCTGCCTCACATGGGCCGGGATTTTATTTCGCAGCATAGGGAGTCTCTGAGTGATAAATCTATCCATCCAGCACATCCTATTTATATCCGTGCTAAGGTTTAAGTCGCTTGCTCTAGTGGTTTTGGTGGATTTGGATTTTTTGAGGTGGAGCATGTCCATTAATTCCAGGTTGGACATGGCCTTGTATGTCAGGCACATGTCACCTCTGAGCAGACGGTATGCGACTGAATAGAGCTGGAGTTTCTTCAATCTGGCAGCATATGACAGATTTTAGAGTCCCTTTATCCTTTTGGCGAGGAACTTTTGGGGTCTCTCCAATTGCTGCAGATGTTGGGACTAAGCAAGCTTTTAACCTGAATTTTGTACAGATATTTGTTATTTCTTTAGCAACTGTGAGATGAAGTAAGCAGGGAGGACATGTTATACAGGCTGTATGCACTGTAGAAAGCTTATTTTATTACTTATTACAGCAGCCTGACTAGGGAGTCTAAGACTGTTAAGCTATCTTTTACTATGGACCCTAGGCTAGGCGTAGACCCAGTTCAGCCAAGCAATCTATTAGCACAACAGTTACACTTAATATATAGACCTTGCAGTCCTTTTCCTTAGTGAGGGACGGTGCAGGAATGATTTTCTTTTAGTTTTCAGGATAATAGCTTCTTTTCAGCACAGATTGAGCTGTTTGAGGTAAGGACAGGTGGGGTGGAAAGACCTGGTAAGGTACATTGAGTCAGTGCATGGATTCTATATGGAACATAGCTAACATAACAGCATGCAAACAGTATTATACATTCAGGTAAGGCATGCATTAATATTAGTAGTACCACAGCTTCTGCATTTCTCTATATTCAATTGCAACTATCAGTCAGAGCAGTAGTTTACAGCACAGGCAAGTTCAGTGAATTTTACACCGCTTTTTCTATGTGGTTTTATGCTATCAGTAGTTCCAGCATTAAGGCAGTACAGCTAAATCCACTTGCTAAATGCTAGGAAACACTTCTGTTCATGATTCATGAACCAGCATAATAGTATATCACAGCAAACTATGTTGCCAAGCTTATAATGTTAAAATGACCACATGCAGTCAATAAATATGCTTAGAAAATCACTCCTGGCTAACAAACTTTACAGGTAATTCCACTCATTTTTCTAAACATTCTACTGGTTTGGCGAATTAGAAAATTATTGCTATGCATGCTGCTTAGCTTTTTTTGTTGTTTCTTTACCACATAATCAGTGAAAAGCACAAAAAAAAAAACAGTTCTAGCATACCGTTTGTGTAGAAAAACAGCTGACTGGGTCCTTAGGCACTAGGGCTTTGAAAATGGTGGCCGAAGCAGTCCTAGAAGTAATCTCGCATCATGTGGTGGGAAATCAAGCTTTTGATAGGCTCTACCAAGCTACAAGGATTTCCAGGGTCTCTGAGTATGCCGGCTTAAAGAATACAACTTAACAGTGATTTTACTCAGTTCTTTTGAAAGTGAGCTACAATTTACCCAATTTTACTCATTTCTTTTGAAAGTGAGCTGTGTTTTACTCATTATCGTATTAAACAAAGTTTGTAGTTTAGCCAGACAATTTTACTAACTGTTGGGAGTAAGCAAGCTTTTAACCTGAATTTTGTACAGATATTTGTTATTTCTTTAGCAACTGTGAGATGAAGTAAGCAGGGAGGACATGTTATACAGGCTGTATGCACTGTAGAAAGCTTATTTTATTACTTATTACAGCAGCCTGACTAGGGAGTCTAAGACTGTTAAGCTATCTTTTACTATGGACCCTAGGCTAGCCGTAGACCCAGTTCAGCCAAGCAATCTATTAGCACAACAGTTACACTTAAGATATAGACCTTGCAGTCCTTTTCTTTAGTGAGGGACAGTGCAGGAATGCTTTTCTTTTAGTTTTCAGGATGATAGTTTCTTTTCAGCACAGATTGAACCATTCAAGATAAGGACAGGTGGGGTGGAAAGACCGTTTGTGTAGAAAAACAGCCAACTAGGTCCTTAGGCACTAGGAGTGGATTCAGCAACTAATAGTGTAAACAGAGCAAAACTATGGAAGACAATGCTAGGGAAACATCTAATTATGGAGTTAGTAGATATGCCCATGGAAGCATAAAGAACCCTAACCCTTAAATTAAGAGCTGCAGTAAAAAGGCCTTGTTTCTGAAATGTGTTACAATTACAGTCAGTCATTAATGCCAGGCATCAGACTTTCAGATTTTACATCTTTCATTAAATCTATAGCAATCTAGAAGCTGTTACACTAACAATTTTTAAGTTTGTAGGAGGCATAATTTAAATCTGTTTCTGATTTTGTCCTATCTTGTGCCATGAAGTTGAGAAGTATCCCTTCTATTACTGTTTCTCTCCCCACCCTCATACATAAAGATGTTTTGCAGGCATAGAATAATGCTCAAGATCCTTAATATATGTTAAAAAAACTGTTAGTCTATCTTATCAGTTTACACTTCCCCATAGTTGTCTTTCTTTTTTTTCATTTTTTGGTTAACTCTTTAAATAATAAGCTTGGTGTCTACTGGTGTTGCAGAGAACTAATATCCTCTGTGACTGGCAGGAGGTTACAGGGTTGGAATCCCTTTTAGTGCCTTTAAGGAACACTAATTAATAGTATCCATGGTGTCGAGTGGTTCGCCAGAACCATTTATTTATTTATTTAATTGGGTATTCTTGGTGTCTAATTTTTCCCCATACCCATTCTGTGTAAGTGACATTACAGCACACAACGTTATCTCTGGTGTCTACTTTTTTTTCACAATCCCTGTTATGTGTAAGTGACATTACAGCATGATATGTTATCCCTAGTGTCTAATGTTCCTCCCTCTCCCTAACCCCCATAGTTGAAGTACTCTCTTTTGGCTACCGTTCTCTCCAACCTAATGTTACAGGCTTTCCTCTTAGTTCAGGGGTATATGGAGGCATGTGAGCCACCCCACCTCAACCCACACACATGAACCAATTGCACTTACAGGCACACTCACCCATGCACACACCTACTTAACACACTCCCTCATAACTCTCCTGCTGCTACCTCCCAGTTAGACACACACACACACTTATGCAGCCCCTCACATACCCTCACACAAACAAACCCTAACCCAACCTGACCACTAAACTTCCCAGCTTTTACATCTACAGCTATAAGTGAACACAGACATGTTCTTTACTGTGAGTGGCAAGGAATGATCATGCTAAGCACTTGGTTTGCCACAGGCAGTTCTGTAGGGAGAACATATGGTTAATTAGGGTCTATGTTAGAAGACCAAAGATGCAGTCTTTCGAATGCATCTTGGTCGAACTTAGAAGGCTGAAAACGCAAAATATTGAAGCGTCTGTTAAGCAAATTCTTTCCCTGGGAAAGAATTCACTTGGCCACTTCGGTACTTTGCTGTTTTCAGCACTGTAGTACAGTCTCAGAGTTGGTATATTTAAGTAGGGGGACACAGCCCCCTACTTAATTTAATGTTTGAAATTGTTTTTTATTTATTTTTTGTTGTTGTTGGAACAGCGATTTTTTTCCCTTGGAAAAAAATCTCTGTTCTGACACTTTGACATTGTAAGCTTTCCCTTACATAGGGTTGACTAATCACCGTTTGCTTTTTTAAGCATTTGGTGATCTAATATAGACCCGGTTAATTAGAATATGCCTCTGTCTCCCAGATTGCCTTATTAACATTTAGCATGACTGCAGAGACAGCTCACTGTGGTGCTGCACATTTTCTGTGTCTATGAATCTGAAAAATACACCCCAAGGTAGCTTTTCTGGAATATAACCATATTTTCTATAGTATATAAATCAACATGCATGCAAGTGAAAATAATAAAGAAATAATATCTGATCAAGCAAATTTTTGATGTAAAGGTATCAGGCAAGGTTGTAGTCTAGCACCATGGCTTTTTTTTTGGTCATATATAGATCAGATGCTTTTATGATCTGATCCACAAACTGGAGCCATAAAGTACTCAGCATTATTAGATTTTGCTGATGATTTGGTTAAATCAGCAACTTCCTTAGAGACTGTAAGGAAGCACATAGGGTATGTATAAAAAAGAAAATCACACCTCTAAATGACCGAAAAATAAATGTCTTTATATCAAAATGGATAATTTACAATGGTAAACCTTTCCAAATATAAACTCTTCCCCAACCACACGCCAGTGTAGGAGTATGTCATTGTGACAATGGCAGTTTAGTTGAATGTTGTTTTAGTGAAAATGTTTTGTCAAAAGCACTTTCATTGATAGTGGAGAATTCCCTTTTCTCTGCTGCTGTGCAACCTTGAAGTCAGTATGTTTAAGTTCAGGAGGTGTGGAGGGGGAAGTCACACCACTTGGGGTGTAGGGGAGCTTGCTCCTCTACAAAAACGATTTTCTCCAAGGTTCACTGAAAGTGCTTTCTGCAAAAGGTTTTTGGAGTATTTGCTTTCACAGAAAATGGTGTCAGCCTGTCGACAGTTCCCCTAATGCTGTCCCTTACTTTGCACCATCAGCTAATAATTGTGTGCTTTGTTCCCTTGGATATGTCTGAAACACACATTCATGCTTGCATATAGACACACACACGTACTGAAGAATACAAAACCCAGCATCAATCCCTACAGTGTTCTACTAGTCACTTCCCTTATAACTGACATTGTCCCTTTCTCCTCAGTGTTCTGCACCATACCATTTAACTGTGCAGTAATACAGTTTTCTTAACTTTGATCCTAACCCCAACATCGCCAATTTACTTGCGTCCTTGCTGAAGTACAGGCATAACACATCTACCACTAGCCCGTTGGCAAATATTTCCATAGCCCAGGCATAAAAATGGATCCAGTTTCACTGACAGCTTCTGAAGGCCATGTACCCATGTTGCTTGCTCTCCTGGAGACTGTTATGCTCTAGAATGGTGACCAGATTTTCCCCACAATTCTTAACATGGCTTTCCCTGTCCCTGCTATTAAGCTAACAGTCCTGTAGCTCTGTAAAATTTTCCTTTTCTCTCTCCTTGTACAAGGGTACCACAGCTGCTGCCCTTCCAGTTCTCAGGTGCTTCAGCAATGGACAGTGATCCATAGATGACCTCTGTAAGGGCATCTGTAAGCACACTGAGCAGATTCTGGAGAACCCAGGGAAGCAGCCCATGTAGTCCCTCTGCTTTAGCTTTCCTTAGGGAAACCTGTTTCCTCTCAACCTCTTCCATCTTTATCTTGGTGTCATTCCACTTCTCTCCCCACTTTGCCCTACCCCCACCCAGCATTATGACCTCTCCTTGCTTTCATTCTTTTACAGACTGAAATAAAATATCCATTCAGTATCTCTGATTTTCACAGTCTTCCATTATCTCCTTCCCATCATTTCTCAGTCTGGCCACATCTAACCTTTCCATCATGTTTCTGCTATATACCTAAACAAACAGTTGTTCCCTTCTTAATCCTCTTCTGCTAATTCCATATCAGGTTGTTCCTTTCTGTCCTTCCCTTCTTTATTACCCTTCTAGTTGCCTTCTGATGATATGCCTCCTTCACTGCCTTCCCCACCTCTGTTATACCCTTGGTTTTGTCCTAATCAGTAGCCTAACCTGGTAACTATTTGAAATGTTACCATGAGAGCCAAACTGGTCTGACTGACAAGGTTTCTGGAGACAAGCTTAAAATAAAATAAAAATAAACAAAATGTAAAAGGCAGTTGACTCAGACATGGCAATTATGTTAGTAGAGAATTTCCAAATTTTCCAGACGTTATCTCAATGTTTAAAATTTCTAGTTAGACATGGACAAAAGTAGCCTTTAAGTTCTCACGTAGTTATTAAGACAGAGAATTTTGTATGTTGAGGTATGTGTAGGATAGAGTTATAGAAAATATTTACCATTTAGTTTTTATTATTAGATGTATAAAGGGAATTGCAGTTTATTGTTTTGAACTGATGATGTACTGTAGGATCTTTGGAGGATGGAAAAGACTGTATTTAATGAGTATAAAAACCTAACCTATAAAAATATATAGTGTATAACCTGGAAAAGAAACACTTTGACAAAAAAGTGATAATGCTTACAGTATTTAACAGTAAAGCTTCAAAGTATTTTTTGAACCCGTTTTAATTTCATTTGTGGCTCATAAATATAACACCACTCTTTAAAGGGAATGTTGTATTCTGAGTGTTCCTTTAGCAGCTGATATGGGTACCCAGAAGCCAGACATGCAAACAGCTCAGGTGCTGGTAAGACAGTTCAAATTCCAGTGTGAAGTTCTCCCCCAGCACCATATAGCTGACTTAGTGTCCTACACTGCTACTATTATCTCCTCTTTGTACTTCCATTAATGGTGTATAATTACTGTTCCCTTAAAATAACTGAAATCAGGAATTTGATGGCAGACAAAGGCCACTTGGTCCACATAAACTGCCCATTTAATAGGAATAGAATAGCTACAGATCCTATATAACTAGCAGAGTATTTTTTTATTTCCCTCTTCCTTTTAAAACTCCCTTAATGGTATTTCTACATTCTTGAAATCTTTGTTGTTCCTTCATATCAATACTTCTTTAGGACATCTGTTACATTTATCACAACATTCCCCCTATCTTTCCTGGACCACTGTCCGTGTGCATTCACTTTTGTGCCCTTGTTCTCATATATCTTTTCATTTAAAAGATGGTATCCCTTTGGATGCTTTGTATTTCTTTACTGTACTTAAATGTTTTTGTCATGTCCCCCTCAAGCTTCTTCTTCTATTATGCTATCAAACAACATCATTCTTCCTGTTCTATACATATTAAATTTCTCTAATACCTCTTTATATCACTTTTAGTATAGAGAACATAATAATTTTTGGTCCTTCCTGAGCTGCCTGTATTCAGTTCATGTTGTTACAATTACAAGGCTCCATAACTTCATACAGGCAAGCACAGGAGGACTATGGCTGACCAAGTTCGCAGACGACTGCAAACTGGGGGCCATAATTGACTCTCCAGCTGATACAGACATCCTCCGAAGGGTCTCACTGAGACGGATACCTGGTGTCAAAATCATGGCCTCAAGCTAAATGCCAAAAAGTGCATAGTCATCCCCTTTGGAAAAAACAAAGTATCCGCGAACTACCACATACGTGGTAGTCCCCTAAATACAAAAAATGTAATAAGGGATCTGGGGACCCAAGTAGATAGTAATCTCTCCTTTGATAATCATATTACAAAGGTGGTTAGAAAATCCTTCTATGTGGTCCACCTAATCACAAAAGGACTCGCATCTATAACAAAAGAGGTTATTGTGCCCCTCTACTCATCACACCCATCATAGAGTAAAACACCCTATTTGGAATGTACCTTACAAGACACCTGCAACAGCTGGAAAGACCACAAAAGTACCTCACCAAGAGGATTACTGGCCTCAAACATATACCCTATGCAGCCCGACTGAAGAAACTCCAGCTGTACTCGGTTGCATACCGCTTACTTAGAGGTGATCTCTGCCTGACATACAAGGCCATGTCCAACCCAAAATTGATGGACATGCTCCACCTAAAAAAAACAAATCCCTGAGAGCCACACGCTCTAGGGATCTAAACCTCTCCACAATGATAAATAGGACGTGCTGGAGGGATAGATTCCTGTCCCAGAGACTCCCCGTGATTTGGAACAGGATTCCAATCTACATTAGGCAGAGCCCCTCACTAACACTCTTCAAGAGAAACCTTGACGAGTGGATGGGAAACAGAAAATTTACCCCGGGGATGAATGCAGTGGCTCTGCTGGACAGAGGCACAGAGAACTAATGGCTCTGCTGGACAGAGGCACAGGGAACTAATCTAAGGGGGTGGCAAAAGCCAACACATTATGGCTAGGCTTATAGATAGCCTAGTACTTACCAATGAACCTATGAACTAATAATATTCCATACAGCATCTTATGTAGTTTCTGTACAAAGTAATAATTATAATAACTTATTGATAATATATACATACATATGAATATTTCAAGTGCAGGCATTAATGTCCTTTTAGCCTGCCAATATACCAAAACACTTGCTCCCATAATAAGTGTCCAGGCTGTTCTTAAAAATATCTAAACTAGTACTTGCTTCAATGTAATTTATTGTAGTCTGTTCCATGCATCAGCTGCTCTCTATGAGAAACAGTTAGTACACTTCTCATTTTTATAGAATCTTCTACATAGTTTTAATGATTCTCTACTACTTTTTGATAACCCCAAACATTCTCAGAGGTAGTTGTCTCTAAATGCCCTATATATCTGAATAAGATCTCCTCTTAGAAGTCTATAAGCGATACTGTACAAGTTCATATATTTTAGTCTTTCATAATAACTTAAATTTTCACATCAATGGATGCCCTTGGTATATTTCCACTGTACTCTTTCTAGTTTACTCGTGCCTGTTTTCTTAAAAGGTTTCCATATTGTTATTCCATACTCAAGCTTGGGTCTAATGTAACTAGCAAACAATGACTTCATCGTTTCTGATTTCCTAGACTTTATAAATCATTTTATACAACCTGTAGTTCTATAACTATCATTAACCAATTGGTTGATATGATTAGAAAAAAACAAAGCTGGATCTACCCATATACCCAGGTCCTTAAATGAATCTACAGTTTCAATCACTGTGTGCTATATTAAATAGTCACCTTTCAATTTATGTCTCCCAAATCTCATATGCTTATTTTTTGATGTATCTATCAGCATATTATTCTTCTGTGCCCAAATGGTCAATTTAGTCAAGTTCTTTTGCAGATATGTCTTATCTGTAACACATGTAATCAGGTTATCCAAATTTGAGTTCATCTGCATATAGATGATAGAACACCTCAGATGAAAACGCTAGGTATGAAAGATCCAATCTAAACAAGTAAGGACCTAGGACAGAGTCCTGTGGGACACCCTAACTGTAACCAAGAATTTTGCCTGTCCAGTTGCTGTATGATACTTGCCATGCCCTATTTGCAAGCCATGTAGCTATCCATCTTATCAAGAATACATTGATACTTAGTTATTCTAATTTATTGATCAGTGTTTTGTGTATGCCTTATCAAATGTTGAAATTAAATCTATATACATTACATCACAGCACAATTTCCATTCATAGCTATTATTAACATGTTACAGGTGGTAATAGATCCATTTTCAACATATGCAAGCTGATATATGGTTTCAAGTCCCAACCTCTCCAGTTCTGACAATAACTTATCTAATATTACCATCTCCATTATTTTTCCACAGCATGAAAGTAGACTTAAGGGTCTAGATGACTCTGGGTTTGTCCTACTCCCCTTTCCCTTAAAGACAGGTTTGATAAGTCTCCAATCTTGAGGAATCTCCCCATATTTATATGACCTAGTAAATAACAGATATAATGGTACTGTAAGTTCTTGCTGAAGTGTTCTCTGGTCGTTATTACTAATTCCATCTCTTCCCTGTGCTTTGTTTGGATCCAATTTGTGCAGCTCTTTTTCAGCATAATCTAATTTGATTCCAGATTCTGTGGTTACCTGGATGTAACTAGGACAACGTATCACCCCTTTCTGGAGCCAAACTGTTTTGCATAAGATTTCGTAAATGTAGCTAGAATCTGTTGTGTCGGAGAATAAATTTTAGAATCTACACACAGTTTATCAATTTGTATGTCTTTACTCCTTCCACATCTTATGTATTTATAAAAAGGTTTCCTATTATGCTCAATATCTTTATATACATTTTCTTAAAATTTTCCTTGATCTTGTCTAACTCTATGCTTAATTTGTTTATCCAGCTTGTTTATTTCAGTTTTCAAAGTTGTAGTTCAACCTCTCTTCAATTTCTTATACTTTGTCTCTCATTTTAATCAGGTATCTTGCTCTTATGGAAATATATCCCCCTGACATTATATGCCTAGATCCTGATGTTAAACATTTTTTTTTATTTTTTACACTCAAATTTTATCTGCAGTTTTTCCACTGAACACATCACTCCAGTTAGTTTTGCATTGTGACAGTTTGGCTTGCATATAATATGTAATTAATCTTCTGTGCATTAGTTTAGATTTCAGTTTGGCAGAATTATCTAGCAACAAATTAACCTTTATAATCCCATGATCACTGCACATTAATGGTGGTAAAGCTTGACTTGAAGTAACAGTAATTTCTTTAGGAACACAAACAATTTCTAGTATGTTATATTCCTTGATAGATGTTTTTGCAATCTGAAGCAATTATTGTTCCTGAAAATACATTGTGAATAATTTCCTTAATAATGTTGTTGAATCAATATTATTAGAATCTGTTTCTGGTAAATTTAAGTCCCCAGCTAATATTATTCTTCCCTCCTGTGTTTCATGCAAGAAATGTATGAATTCCTCTAGGTCATCAGCACTTGACTTTGGTGGTCTATACACTCCAATAATTGTTGTATGTTCCAGGGTTGTCTTTATTGTCAGAGTTACATAATCTGTAGTATTGGTGTTATCATTGAACATGTAATAATCACAGGTCTCATAAATATCTTTAATCCCTATCATAACACCTCCACCTGACTTATTATTAGAATGTCTGTTACAGTAAAAACATTTATATCCTGACAGAACTGGTTTCCAATCATTGTTCTTTAACCATGTTTCACAAACAATAACAACATCAATCTTTTGGAAGCATAGCAAATTTAAAATATTATTAATGTTTCTTGCATTAGCAACCATCACAGATGCATCCAATGTTGCTATCTGTGAAGTGTTAAATGCTCAACCTGGCAAAAATTCTGCTAGTGTTTGTCAAAAATTGCAAAATATCTGCTGCAAAAATTCTCTTCCCTGATTTTTGACAAATGCACTCCATCATGTCTGAACACATCTGCCCAAAACTAGTCTTAGATTCTCTGCACATTTCCATTTTTTAAAATGGGACATTTTTCCATGCAGGTATTTACCCAAAAATCTTTTCATTCACAGTGACCTGGCTATCCTTTCTATAGGTGATTTGTGAAAAATACGTCCTAACACCAGTACAAGCTATCCTGTCTAAGAGGGCTGTAAGTTCGCTACTTACCGTCAAGAGAGTCCTTGTGGATGAGATCATTTGTACTGACATGAATGAAAACAGATCTGTACTTCCTTACCTTAAGGCATTCCAAGGCTTGTCTCACATCTTCTATTCTTGCTCCTGGCAAGCATAACACTATCCAATGTTCATTATCTTCTCTGCAAATGTAAGTGTCATTTCCTGTAATAAGAGAATCTCCAATTACAAGAATATCTTTTCTAACCAGATTTCTCTTCTAATACAGTAATATCTGCTCTATCAATTGTTAAACAGGAATGATCTTCATCACCATTAGTCTTATTAATCCCACTGTTTTCACTGCATATTAAATTTGCAAGCATACAATTCTCATCCAGGTGGCTTTGTATCTCCACAGCTTGAGCCATGCAATCAGCATCTGTTTTTCTCTTCTTTTTTCTTACAGTAATGTTCTTCAATCCTTCCACGTTCAGTTTTGATTTCTTCCTTTTCACCTGCCCCTTGCCCCTTTTTTCTACCTTCTCTTTTTGGAAAAAGGATACCTTTTTCTGTAGACTGCAGGTTTTCTGATAGAAAAATTTTACCATTCCCTGTAATATGTGTGCTACATAACAAAGCAGTGTCCTTTTTAGTACATATTATCTTTATTTTACAGAAATGTATCCGTTTCTTTTCCTTCCTTGTTATTTGTTGTGAACTTCTTCCTTTCTTTCTTATTTTGTTTCCTTCTAAACACTCTGAATCCTCAGATTGCTGTATACTTGCATCCAGAATTCCAAAGTTGTGAGGGGCATTGTCTTGTTTCATAGGGGTTGAATGATTTTTAGAGATAATAAACACGTCATTTCCTAAATGTGTTCTATTTGCTCTTTGTCTAACATTATTTATCTCACCAGTCCAGTCATTAATATATGTAACAGCAGTTCTCCAAGCCATGCCAGTTGCACAAGTGCAATCATCGTCAGTGAGTCTAGATTTACTTCTACTAATGGTAAACAAATCATCCAACTTTTTACGAGGAACACACATCACCAATGCTATCAGGTGTCACCTTTAAATATGCATAGCATTTATTACACTGAACAAGATATTTGTGCTTTAGCAAATCATTAATGGCATACTAATTTAAGGAATTCATATTCAGCTTCAAGCGAATAAAAAAATATAAAATAAAAGAATAATCAAAAATCAGTAACTACATAATTCAAAGAGAATTTAAATCAAATTCTATGAGAAAAATCACACAAGCAATATACAACTAAATACTAAAGTAAGTACAGTAAAGTTGACCATACAAGTTCTGAAAGTCAGACAAAAGCAGTAATTCTTTTAACATTACTATCACCCACAGTCACACTTCTTTTTAACAGTAAAGATCAATAAATTACAAATCAAGATAGGATTGTTTAGATAAACTCTCGATTGTCTTCTCTGCAGTCTGTGTGAATTTATAGCTGACTAGGCCCCTTGGGGTGGCTAGACCTTGCCTGTCTAAAACCTATCCCTTCATTAACAACCATCAGTGAAAATTAAAAGTAAAACAACAAAATATAAATCAAGGTAAATCTTCTTGTCTACAAGCTATCCCTTCCTTCCTATAAACAGTGAAAAACAGTGGTAAAAAATTCAAATAACACTTCTCTTATCATTCAACTCCACAGTAAATCACAAACAAGATAGGATTGCTTAGATAAGCTCTAAATTGTCCTCTCTGCAGTCTGTGTGAATTTATAACTGACTAGGCCCGTTGGCATGGCTAGAGCTTACCTGTCTAAAACCTATCCCTTTCTAACAACCAACAGTAAAAATTAAAGGTAAAACAGCAAAATATAAATAAAAGTAAATCCTCTGGTCTACAAGCTATCCATGCCTTCCTAAAAACAGTGGTAAAAATCAATATATAAATTCAGATAAAACTTCTCACACCAGTCAACTCCACAGTAAATCACAAACCAAGACAGGTTTGCTTAGATAAGTATCTTTTTCTGTGCACCCTAGTTTTCTGCTAGCTTTTCCACATTGCTTGCTTACTTTCAAACTATCTGATATGAATACCCTGGGGTCCCTATCCCCACTTGTTGGTTGTTATTGTTGTTATTTCCTCTTCAGCTGTATGCTGTGTTCTTGGGCTTTGCTTCCATGATGCCTTATTTTTAAAGTGCATGCATTGAATTTGAGCTACTGTATTTTTATTTATTCTTTATTGATCAGGTTATTCCCATTTGGCTAATAGCCCCTTTTCAGGGAAGATGCAAAGCGGTATTCATCCTATTTGGATAATAAGTTTTGAATTCATTAAGAATGTGTTGATAGTTTTGCAGTTTAGATTTGCTGAATTGCTTTACAGCTGCTATCAGGTATTAGTATGCAGTTCATGTATTGCAGACAAGTTAGTTTCAAAAGTTATACAGATTGTTAACCCTACAAGTGATGAGTGACCAATTGACTAGGTTCGAACTGCCAAATACAACTTATTTATTGAAGCATATTTTCATAGACACAGGGGGGATCTCATTTTTTGCTACTGTGAGCCATTGAGGTAAGTTTATAAAGGTGCAGTAAAGCTTACCGTCCCCCCCAAAATAAAATACAACAGTGTTATCAGGTATTCTATAAAGGAAATGAGACATCAGTCAGTTGTGATTGAGGAATGGTTTTATGAAGCACTATGTTGCTTGTTCATAGTAGAAGTAAGAGATCTGTCTGTAAATGCAGACTTTATTCCAGACATATAATGAAACTAAAGCAGTTAAAATATATTTTAAAATGTGTACTGAGTCAAACACACATTAAGAGTTGTATGTTTTTCAGTTCAGTTTGTTGATTTACAACAGTTAATGTCTGTTGGTCTGCAAATCAGCTTCTGATGTCTTACCAAACAAGTCCGCATATTGAGATTTAGATTTGTGGAATTTAAAGATTTATTTCCTGGTTTATAGTTAGAGCACAACATATGGAAAATATATGGTGTGTTATTTTAGTCTTGCAGTCTCTTACATTTGTACCTTCTAGGGTTAGACTGAGACAAAAAAGCTATTTTAGGCTGAGCATGAGCATCTGGTATATAAAAAGAATTATGTATAAACTTATTGCTATTATAAGACCTCTGAATCTACTTCTTCAAAAGCAGAGATAGATGCTTATTTTGCTATTTTCTCCCTGAGTAAGGCATTTAAAATTCTGATACCTTCATAGACATCATTATATAACACACATTTCATCAGTACCTGAATTGTAGATAATGAAACTGTGGTTTATTCTATGAAATAAGTAACCAGTGCTGTGTGTGTGTGTGTGTGTGTGTGTGTGTGTGTGTGTGTGTGTGTGTGTGTGTGTGTGTGTGTGTGTGTGTGTGTGTGTGTGTGTGTGCATGTATGTATTTATCTACCTATATATTTATACATATACACACACACACACACACACACACACATATATATATATATATATATATATATATATGTGTATGCAAACATATGTACGTAGATATATATATATAAATATATATATATATATATTATATATATATATATATATATATATATATATATATATATATATATATATATTATATTTATATATATATATATATATATATATATGGGTCTACTACGTTTGGTCGAAAACACATTTGGTTGAAATTCAAATAGGTGAGCACACTTGATTGAAAGCTCACTTCACTGAAAACTCATTTGGTCGAAACTCATTTCATCGAAAGTTATGTATGGCCCCTTCCCCACTGAAGTGCGACCCTGGACTTAGAACATAAAGGAAGGGGATGTGTTTTAAACCATAGACATGGATATTGACAACTGCAATGAACAAGTGTTTCCACAAGACAATATATACTCAAACTAGCCCCCCCCACACCCCCATTACTTTATATTCTAACTCCAGGAGATCACACTTCAGTGGGGAACAGGCCATATATAACTTTCGACCAAATGAGTTTTCAGTGAAGTGAGCAATGTGCTCACCCAATGGACCTTTGACCAAATGTGTTTTCGACCAAGCTTAGTAGACCCATATATATATATATATATATATATATATATATATATATATATATATATGTAACCAGACGCTGAGAATGTTGCCATGAGAAAAGAAAAACTGGCCAGAATTTTGCATATGTTAAAATAGTTTAGAGAATGGGCGACCTATAGATCGGCACCCTGACTGGAGAACAAATGTTCTCCAGTAGGGTATTAATCTACAGGTAATGCCTACTGAAAAATGTGCCTGCCACTTTAATGGCAGCATATCAATCTGCCGTGAAGCTCAGACTGAAAGTAACTTAACAGTCACCATTATTTTACGCTCGCTAAGCAGCGCTTTGTGTAAAATATATAAAAAAAGAAAGAAAACTGTGTGTGTGTGTGTGTTTATGTCTCTATGTGTGAAGGTATGAGTGCATGTGAGAGAGAGAGAGAGAGAGCAAGATTGACTGAGCCATTATTTTGTACTCACTAAACAGCACTATTGCTGTTTATTGAGTAAAAAAACTGAATGAAACAGAAAAGTGTATGTGTGTGTGTTTATGTTTATGTCAGTTTTGTGAATGTATCTGCATGAAAGCAAGGTGTGTGTGAGTGAGAGAGAGAAAGTGAAGAGTGAAAGCGATTGAGCACTGGCAGCAGTAGTAGTTAAAAGGCTTGCATACCTCAACACCTCTTAGCTCATGATATCTGGATAAAGCCTAAAATAAAGGGGGAACATAGGCTCAAAATAAGAACACATTTTAAATATTGCTGTTATAAAAATCACAGTCGTTTGAATAATAGGATTTGTGTTAGCATGCATTTTCAGAAGAGCAAGTGTGTGTGTGTGTGTGTGTGTGTGTGTGTGTGTGTGTGTGTGTGTGTGTGTGTGTGTGTGTGTGTGTGTGTGTGTGTGTGTGTGTGTGTGTGTGTGTGTGTGTGTGTGTGTGTGCGTGTGTGTGTGTGTGTGAACAGCAGCAATAAAGAGGTTTGCATACCTCTTAACTCAAGATATCTGGATAAAGCCTACAATAAAGGGAGAACAAAGGCTCACAAGTAGGAACAGATTTTAAATACTACATTTTAGATTTTAAACAAAATATAAAGTAGTTTCGCCTGAAGGCATTTCCCACAGCTCTCTTTCCATTGATAATACTCTTAACAGACTGTATCGAGAAGGTTTAATCTCAGAGGAAGAAAGGGAGTTTATGGAAGTGAAATTCCCACAGGTAGGCAGAATGTTTCGGATCCAAAAGACTCACAGAGACCTGATAGATCCCCCTCGGGCATACTGTAGCATCTAGAAAAACTAAGACAGAATTCATTTCAGCTCTCTTGGATTTTTTTCTTAACCCTTTGGTTCAGAAATCAAAATTCTACCTTATAAGACTCCTGGGAGTTTTTAAACTAAATCTTTAAATGCCCACCCACTGAATGACAATGCATACTGGTCACACGACATTGTAGCTCTTTACCCTAGCATCCCATATCGGGAAGGTTTAGAGTATGTGGTGAATTACCTGACTAAACACACCAGCACCCCTCCCCTTAGAGCAGACACCTTGGTTACTTTACTGGAGCTAGTTCTGGTAAATAATTTTTTTCTCTTTTAACGGTGTTATTTATCAACAACTTGAAGGGGTGGCAATGGGAACCAAAATGGCTCCTGCTTATGCTAACTTAGTGCTAAGCTCTTGGGAAGCAGACACTCTATGCAAGATTGAAGGTTTTCAGTGTGTTAGGGTATACAAACGTTACACTGGTGATATTTTTTTCATTTGGCAAGGGTCTGAATTACAGCTGGATAATTTTCTTGACAAGGTCAGCCAGAGTATCAGTTTCTTAGATATTACCATCATGGGTAAAGGGAATTAAGTTAATTTCCTTGACGTTAGTTTGGCCAGGGATCCTGTTTCTTTCAGGTTTTCTTCCAATGTTCACAGAAAGAGTACCTTTTGGAACAACTACTTAGACTTCTCTAGCAAGCACCCCCCTATTATGAAGAGGAATATAGTTAAGAGGCAGTTTGTGTGACTTAGCAGGATTGAGAGTAAGGATGATATTTTTCTTAAAGAAAGTCAATTTCTTAAATGGTTATTTTTAGAAAAACATTACTCAGAAAAATTGGTTAATGACATCCTCACTGATATTAATGTTCACAGGCAAAACAAATATCCTTATATACGAATGCAAAGCTTTCAGGTAAAGCCCTTTCTCAATACTAAATACACAAGGTAAAAGAAGCATATGCTTATATACACACCCAAAAGCACATGACCGCAGCCAAAGTCATGTGACAATTTTTTTTTTTTTTTTTAAATAAATAACAGTTTATACCATAAGAAACTAAACAAATAGTATCATATATAATATAATATACAGTATAGTAACACAAAAATATATATATAAATTTAATATAAATATCTATTTCACATTACGTTGCAGTCTTGCAAGTATAGGTTTAATACTAACAGTATTATTGAGACCTGGATCGTGATCAGCATTCAATCTAATGATCCACTCATACTCTTTTATTTCAATGTAGTTATTAATATCTCCACCCCGAATAAAGGGGGTTGCTAAATCAATAACTCTAAACTTAAAACTATGCAAATCACCATATAGTTGAATGTGCTTAAACAAGGCATTATTTGCATATTGCCTTCTTATTTCCGATTTGTGCTCAATAATTCTATCCTTAAGCCTGCGTGTCGTTTTTCCAACATAATATGACTGACAGGCAGCGCACGTTGCCAAGTAAACCACATTGGTCAAATTGCAATTAGCTTTGATGTTAAATCTAAATAAATGCTTGGTATAAGGATGAGTATAAGTAGCAGAAAGCTTAGTATCAATCAAATCTATACAACATGAACAATTATGGCACTTATAAGTTCCATAACAAGAAATTTGATATATAGATTTATCAAGTTCTGAAACAATAGGTTGAAAGTCCTTATAGCATAACAACCTCTTTAAATTTTTCATATTTTTATAACTAAAATAAGGTTTGTTAGCTAATATTTTTGAAACATCGGGTGATGCCATCAAAACAGGCCAGTATTTATAGATCACCCCTTTGACAATAGTAACCTTATTGGCAAAGGTAGAAACGTATCTAATACGTGTATCTATAGTAGTATCCTGTGCAGTAACAGTGTGGATCTCATTCTGCACATTATAAACATTCCTAAAATATGGTGAGTATATATTACTCCTATTTTGTATAATCAAATCCATAAACTGTTTTAGCATAGCAACATCATAGCCACAGTTACTAAATTCATGATACATTTCTAACAATTGTGTGTTAAACAATTCATCCGTAGTATTGAGGCGACTAGCCCTAATGAATTGGGACTTAACTACACCACGAAAGACATGCATAGCGTGCATACTACTTGCATGTAAATATCTCCCAATATGTGTTTGCTTCTTATAAATAGTAGTATTAATAAGCCCATAATTTACATAAACCTTAACATCTAGAAATACAGCTTCATATCTAGATATAGTAGATTTAAATTTCAGAAAAGTAGTGGTTGCATTTAGACAAGAAATAAATTGTTGTAAATCAGCAATATTTTCCTTCCAAACCAGGAAGCAATCATCAACAAAACGTTGATAAAACTTAATTCGTGAATCCAAAAAATTATTCCCATCATGCACATGTTGTAATTCCCACTGATGTAATACTAAATTTGCATATGTGTTGGCCACGGGAGTACCCATGGCCACACCATTAACCTGTAGATACGGTTTCTGGTCAAAAATAAAAATATTATTACTTAACACAATATCTAAAAGAAAACAAATGTTCTGCACAGAATCAGCCAACATGGACTTATCATTTGTTAAAAATTCCCTAATAGATTCGATACCAAACGTATTGGGGATTACGGTAAATAATGATACAATATCAAGTGTTACGAACCAATAATCATCAGTGTTGTAGTTATCAGAATTCTGAAAATACCAAGCAGACAACTTTGTCAGAAAATCACATGTATCCTTCAATAGGACAAGGCAAGAACTTCCGAAAATAGTCAAAGGTGTTTTAAATCTTTCTTCTTTTGTGCTGAATGATTCATGCTTATCTATTTTATCTAAAGGTCTGAGCTTCATTCCTGCTGGGTCGCTGGACTTGGTCAGCGTTTTAACTGACCTTAAGCTCTTTTTGAGAACTCTGAACTTGAAACTAATTTTTAACTCTGATAATGAGCACACTAATATTTGTAAGAAACGCAGTACATTTATTCCGATAAATGTACCTATTACAGTGGCGTTTCACGATCTATGTGAGAATGAGTTTAGAGTATGCTTTAGCAATCATACAGGTCGATTGTCTTATAATTTAGATTATAATGAGTATCTAGCATTGAATCACCTGAAACGCAATTCTAATATTATCATTAAGCAGGCAGATAAGGGTGGAGCCGTTGTCGTAATGGACAGGGCCCATTATAATACATTAGTGAAAAAGCTGCTGGCAGACCCCTTAGCTTTTAAAGAAATTACATTTCAGAATGTTAAAAGCCATATTACTAATGTGAATTTATGTATATATGATTTACAGTTTAATAATAATCTTGATTTAGATTTATTTCATTTCTTTTCTGTACTTTGTCCTGTTGTTCCACAACTATATGGACTTCCAAAGATACATAAATGTATGGTAGACCCGCCAATGAGACCTATAGTCTCTGGTAATGGTTGGGTCACTGAGCCAATCTCAGTTTATCTGCAGAAACAATTGTTTCCTTTTCTGGCTAAGTGCAACTTTATATTGAAGGATACATGTGATTTTCTGACAAAGTTGTCTGTTTGGTATTTTCAGAATTCTGATAACTACAACACTGATGATTATTGGTTCGTAACACTTGATATTGTATCATTATTTACCGTAATCCCCAATATGTTTGGTATCGAATCTATTAGGGAATTTTTAACAAATGATAAGTCCATGTTGGCTGATTCTGTGCAGAACATTTGTTTTCTTTTAGATATTGTGTTAAGTAATAATATTTTTATTTTTGACCAGAAACCGTATCTACAGGTTAATGGTGTGGCCATGGGTACTCCCGTGGCCAACACATATGCAAATTTAGTATTACATCAGTGGGAATTACAACATGTGCATGATGGGAATAATTTTTTGGATTCACGAATTAAGTTTTATCAATGTTTTGTTGATGATTGCTTCCTGGTTTGGAAGGGAAATATTGCTGATTTACAACAATTTATTTCTTGTCTAAATGCAACCACTACTTTTCTGAAATTTAAATCTACTATATCTAGATATGAAGCTGTATTTCTAGATGTTAAGGTTTATGTAAATGATGGGCTTATTAATACTACTATTTATAAGAAGCAAACACATATTGGGAGATATTTACATGCAAGTAGTATGCACGCTATGCATGTCTTTCGTGGTGTAGTTAAATCCCAATTCATTAGGGCTAGTCGCCCCAATACTACAGATGAATTGTTTAACACACAATTGTTAGAAATGTATCATGAATTTAGTAACTGTGGCTACGATGTTGCTATGCTAAAACAGTTTATGGATTTGATTATACAAAATAGGAGTAATATATACTCACCATATTTTAGGAATGTTTATAATGTGCAGAATGAGATCCACACTGTTACTGCACAGGATACTACTATAGATACACGTATTAGATACGTTTCTACCTTTGCCAATAAGGTTACTATTGTCAAAGGGGTGATCTATAAATACTGGCCTGTTTTGATGGCATCACCCGATGTTTCAAAAATATTAGCTAACAAACCTTATTTTAGTTATAAAAATATGAAAAATTTAAAGAGGTTGTTATGCTATAAGGACTTTCAACCTATTGTTTCAGAACTTGATAAATCTATATATCAAATTTCTTGTTATGGAACTTATAAGTGCCATAATTGTTCATGTTGTATAGATTTGATTGATACTAAGCTTTCTGCTACTTATGCTCATCCTTATACCAAGCATTTATTTAGATTTAACATCAAAGCTAATTGCAATTTGACCAATGTGGTTTACTTGGCAACGTGCGCTGCCTGTCAGTCATATTATGTTGGAAAAACGACACGCAGGCTTAAGGATAGAATTATTGAGCACAAATCGGAAATAAGAAGGCAATATGCAAATAATGCCTTGTTTAAGCACATTCAACTATATGGTGATTTGCATAGTTTTAAGTTTAGAGTTATTGATTTAGCAACCCCCTTTATTCGGGGTGGAGATATTAATAACTACATTGAAATAAAAGAGTATGAGTGGATCATTAGATTGAATGCTGATCACGATCCAGGTCTCAATAATACTGTTAGTATTAAACCTATACTTGCAAGACTGCAACGTAATGTGAAATAGATATTTATATTAAATTTATATATATTTTTTGTGTTACTATACTGTATATTATATTATATATGATACTATTTGTTTAGTTTTTTATGGTATAAACTGTTATTTAATTATTGTTTTATTACTTTTTAAAAAAAAAAAAAAAAAAAATTGTCACATGACTTTGGTTGTGGTCATGTGCTTTTGGGTGTGTATATAAGCATATGCTTCTTTTACCTTGTGTATTTAGTATTGAGAAAGGGTTTTACCTGAAAGCTTTGCATTCGTATATAAAGACTTTTATCCAGCGTGTGTTGTGTTCTTTTGGATTCTATCAGCTATCCACGTTATTACTAAAACAAATATCCTCCCATCCTTAAATCTGGTTTCAGCCCTAAACCCACAGATTTCAAGAATGACAATTCCAGATTCCCGCTTCCCATCTCTCTTGATGGAGGGACTATTGTGAAGGGAACTGGAGAATTATTAACAGTAGCTCAGATTTGGAAAGATTCTGGGGTCCCAGTCCTAGCTTTTGCTGTAGAAAGACTGTGTCCCTAAAGTCTGCTTTTGAAAGAAATACCCCTTCAATTACAAGTCTCCCTTCCCAGGACACAGGTATGTTCTGCTGTGGCAAGTGTGTGTGCTGTAAACCAAATACAGCTCCCAGAAAAACGCAAGCTGAAAAACCAGCAGTATGGTGAAACAACACAAAAGTTTAATGATCCAAAAATCCAGAGAAATCCATAAAAGTTAAGTGACATAAAAACAAGTCCACTACTAAGCGCTTTCACCCATTAATACATTCGGGCATCTTCAGAGTAGTGAAACTGAAAAGAAATCAACTGCCTTAAGTAAATTCAAAATGTTCCCGCCCTGTAAATAAACCAATCTCAAAAGAGTGTACCTTAACCAAATTAGAATGTTCAAGGTGGAATCAATTCATAATAAAAAGCATGTACAAAAAATTTTTAGTGTATGTACAAAAATATATTAATTAAAAAAAAAAAAAAAATATATATATATATATATATATATATATATATATATATATATATATAATATGTGTAAAATGTTGATATTATGTATAAAAAGCTCGTCAAAAAATCAATTTAAACAAAACAAGATCTGTATTTTAAAATACTAGACATAGAAATAAAATCATTAATACCAGGGGGTCTGGAGGCATCTAGTCTAAGTTGCCACAAAGTTTCTCGAACTTCCAACAAAATCTTAAAATTACCCCCTCTATCGTTGTCGGGTATTCTGTCAACAACAAAAAATAAAAATTTTGTAAAATTTTCACACTTAATACTGTGCATGTAGAGAGCATTACTAGACCTCTTATTCCCGATGTCCCTTAGGTGCTCAAGAATTCTTAACCTAAGTTTCCTAATGGTCTTACCTACGTAAAATGAAGGATAACTAAAACATGTGGCAATATAGACCACTCTCCTGGTATTGCAATTACAATACCCTGGGCATTTTATAGGTCTATGAAAATTCTGAACTACCACATAAGGACCATTATTAATATACCTACATACGCTACACGACCCACATTTGTTCATTTTAGAATTCCGATAAAGTCTATTATAAGAACTTTCCCTTTCCATCAACTCTTTCAAATTCATCCCTCTACTATATGTAAAAAGCGGCAAGTTACCAACAACTTGCATAGTATCCTTATCCATAGTGTATTGCCATGTTTCCCTTAAAATTATTGCCACTCTGTCAGCATACCCATTAAAGGGTAGTATCGTAGCTCTTTTAAAGTTATCAGAATCAATATGAGAACTACTATTAACAAACCCATGAGTCTCTTAAATTAATCCGCCTAACAAAATAGGTCTAAAAACTAAATGCCTTTTGCCAACAACCTCATTTTGGATGTTAGTCAAAAAATCAAGAGGGTAACCTCTATCTAAAAACATATCTACTAAGCTCTTAATTTCAAAAGTGTACTGGGCATCTTCACTAATTAGCCTAGAGAGTCTAACCATCTGACCCTTTACAACATTCTTTTTTTGATAAAGGGGATGGCAGCTTTGAAAATGCAAAAAGCTATTTGAATGAGTTTCTTTACGAAAAAATATTGAACTCTAATCTAATAACCCCTTCACTCATTCTTGTATAAAGTGTGATTTCAAGATAATTACACCTGAGGTATGTGAAGTACCTTGATGATTTGTTAATTTTTTGGAGAGGGACAGTTGATACAATACATACTTTTGTAGAATATCTCAATAACACTACTAATTTTCTTAAGTTTACCTATAAGGTACATGGCAACAGGTGTGAAAGCGCTTAGTAGTGGACTTGTTTTTATGTCAATTAACTTTTATGGATTTCTCTGGATTTTTAGATCATTAAACTTTTGTGCTGTTTTACCATACTGCTGGTTCTTCAGCTTGCGTTTTTCTGGGAGCTGTATTTGGTTTACCTTACAAGTTTTTCATTTTGATTGGAAGTGTGTGTGCTGCCCTTTCATTGCTCAAGCGGATGTTTTCTGTTTACAAAATCCCAAATTAGAGATTCAATTTCAAGAAGCTTTTAATTGTAATTCCATGAATATAGTCTACCTTGCAGTGTGTGACTATTGCAAAGCATTTTATGTGGGAAAAACCACAAGAAAATTAAGTGATCATATTAAAGAACACAGACAAGCACTTAGAAAGAGAGTCATTAAGAATGCTGTAGCTAAACACGCTTTTAATAACACACAGTGCAAAACTTTCCATTTTGTGGTTCTTGAACATGTTTCTTTGCCTTTTGGTGACCGTGATCCCCTTTTGGAAGTTAAAGAATTGAGATGGCAAGTTAAATTACAGGCATACATGACCCCTGGACTCAGTGGGACCTTAATGTCAGAAGCATCCTTAATTGGATTAGATAGGGAGGACACCCCCCCCCTCCACAATGTAATTTTTTCCCCCACTAGTTCTTATTTCATTCCACCATTATTCTGATGAAGTTCGACTGGTTAACCCTATTTTAATGAATGAAAGCTCTTAATATTTTCATATTTACTCACACTGTTTTGGATTCTATCTTGTGGATTGTTTGTATCAAAGTAGTTTTAAATGAAGAAGGAATTTCTGATTTGAACTGTTGATCTCAGTCTCCTTATTGTGCCAGCTTCTGAGGTATTTTTTTTGTTATAGCTTTTAAATATTTTTCTTATAAAATTACAAAGTAGCTTAAATAACAGAAGTTGTGTTAGCATGGTTTTTCTGAAGGAAATAAAGTCAAAGTCAAATGTATGTCATTATTTAGTGACTTCATTACCCAATAACTTGCAACAATCCACACACTGTAGGAGTAAGGGAACCAAAAATAAAGTAAATATCTGGATATTTTTTTAAGAAAATGTTATTTTGGATGTAAAACATCTCTTCCAACACCATTTACATATACTACAGCAACTTTGAAACATTAGGCGGAGGAACTACTTTACATCAAAAACATATATAAAATAATATAGTAATAAAAAAATAAGTAAGTAAAACAAAAATGTTACCAATAACCCATTCTCTAAGTGCAATAATAACCACTAAGGTGTGTGTTACTGTGTAAATAGAGCCCTTCCAGGGTTGTAGAGGCCCTCCACCTGTGGCATCAGGCCTCATAACCTCCCTGGGTCGGGTTATTTGCACAGTAGCACACACCCTGTTGGGCATTATTGCTTACATTCTACTTTTCAAAATCAAGTTACACCTTTAGACGTGACATATTAATTTATGTTGTGGTTCCACTATTATAACTGATATATTCAGTACCAAATTAAGGTAGTGCACTTGCAGTATCTAGGTGACAGTACATGTCTACAGAGAATAGGGCCTTCTGTGTGGTTTGTAGCTATCCAGAAGTATAGTAGCCATGGTAACAGTAGATCTTGAAGTGACTTAGTGTATTGCATATGACTACTAACAAACCCTCCTGCAACTTTATGAAAGAGGTTGTCCTTAACAGCAAAATAAAGCAGACATAAACATCTGTTTCCTGCACCAAAAATAGAATTGTGTAACAGTGTGTAGCATAAGGGAGTAATTTCCAGTTCTGTGAAGTTCTGTATATTGCCACAAAAATGTGCCACAAGCTCTTTAAGGTAAAATTAAGGGATGGTTGTCTGTCCTCTGCCTTTAATTGCCCTTTAATTTATTACTTGTCTAACACCTACTTGGAAGTAATAGCTAAAAACTGTGGTGGAAAGGCCTAGCTAGGTAAAAAAGTAAACATTTACTGAAATATATGAAAATAATAAAAAGGAAAACTGTGAGAATCTAGTAATGAGGTAACATGAAAGAAACTGCACAGCTTGAAGAGTAGGAGACAGTTTTGTGAGGTTCTTAGGATGCAGGCAGTTGTTTGATTAGGGAGCTTTTTGTGGCAGGGGATGTGGAAGAAGGCAAGTTGACATAGAGTATGGTAAGAGTATGGTAAGAGGAGAAGAGAACGCTAGAGATGCTGCAAAAAGGAGAAAGAACCAAGTAATAAAAAGGAAATCGAGCAATAGGTGACTGGGGCGGGCCAGTACCTTAAAAAGAGCAGGAGTGAAGTGAGCAAGAAAGGGCACTCGGCCAAACAACAGAAGATAAGCATGAAAGGTGCAAAACAGTGAAGAGGTCTCTTACAGGTATATTACAGACAGGATGGGAAGGGAATCTGATACTTCACAGGTAGGTGGGAGGCAGCTACTATAGACAGTGTGTTGGGGGTGGTAGAAATGTTGGGTAAAAGTTGCAGATAGAATTAACAGTGGCATAAGGAAGAAAGTGGAGGAGATGAGATCCAGTGTGGTGAACAGAGTAAACTCTTTTGTAACAAGAGGCCCAGGTATGAAGGAGATCAGCACTCTTGGCAAGTGAGAAAAGAGAGACCAGATTTCAATGGAGACTGTTTCAGTTTTTAAACATGGTAAAAAATGAAAAGAAATGTCAAAAGTAATTTCTAAGGGGGAGGGAAGGATGTATGGTTTATCCCTTTTTTTAATTTCTCCAGGCCTCTTGGGTTTCTAATACCATGACGGTAATGGACCCATTCCTAAGTCAATGTATGATTAAAGTTCATGAAATTAGTATTGTTTCACTCTTTGATGTTAGCTAAAAGTGCTCTTCGCAGCACCCGCAATGTGCCCAGTAATGACTCCTTCTGCAGTTCATATGGGGTTACATGTATTGATAACACATCTAAATATGATTGTAGATTCTTTTTTATAAGACCCGTTGCTCCTATTACTTCTGGAACTGTCTGGGTATCTTTCTTCCACATTGCTCTCATTTCTGCCTACAAATCCTGATATTTTATGACTTTATGTCTCTCTCTACACAAGACACTGTAGTCACTGGGTATAGCAATTTCAAAGATGAAAGCTAATTTTGTCTTCTTTTCAGGGACCACTATATCTGGTTTTCTCGCATCTATCTTTTGAACTGTTTAGTAATGGGTGATCCCATGTGTAGACTTCATAATTTTCTGTGATGCTTTGTGGCTCATGTTTCCAGTGTTTTTTAGCTACTTTAATATTATAATGTTTGCACAATCCCCAGTGCAACAGTCTTGCCACATTATTATGCCTTTCGGTATACAGTCCTTCTGCCATTATTGTATCACAACCAGCAATATGATGTGCGACTGTTTCCAATTCTGTTTTACAAAACCTACATTTGTCTGTCTGATTTTTATCTACTTCTGGTTTGAGGTCAACATATATGTACACAGTCCCATGATTGCAGATCTACACATGTAATCAATTTCAAGGAGGCCCGCACCTCCTTCGGAATGGGCAATATATAATCTTGGTCTACACTGATTTTTATAAATCATTTGATGAGCATGAAACATCCTTCTTGTTTTCCTGTCTAATCTATCCAACACCTTTTGGGGTCAGGGAATCACTCCAAAACTGTAAGTTAGGACAGGAAGAGCAAATTGGTTTATAGCTTAAACTTCCTTTCTAGATGTCAATGCTGTTTTTAAGATTAATTTAAGTCTTCTAAAATATTCCTTACTGAGTTTTATTTGCATTTGTTCATGTTTTATTGTTTATCCTTCATCAATTCCCAAATATTTATATTGCCCCTCCTTGCTCAAGTTCTTTTATATCACATTCTTGTCCCAAACTGATGCTTTCTTAGTGCTGCAGCTTTCTGAAAAGGTTTTGACAACTTGCAGTTGTGTTTTCAGTTCCTTATCTGATGAGCTATACAGTTTTAAATCATCTACAAACAGAAGATGAGAAATGTTTACACTCTGTTCCTTTCTGGGAGTCAAATTATAGCCATGACCTAATCTATTAAGCTTAATGGGTTAAGGGCAAGACAAAAGAGCAGCGGTGACAGAGTCACCCTGAAATATCCCCCGTTGAATTTTTATCCCTGGAATAATAACTTGCCCTTTATCATGACTTAACTGCAAAGTAGTTTGACACTGTTTTGTGGTCACTGTGATGTAGTTTATCAAAGGTGTATCATACATTTTTAAGCACTCTTTTACCCATGAATGTGTGATACTATCAAATGCTTTTTTGTATTGTATTCATGCCATACTTAGATTCTTCCCCTTTTTTACAGTTCTCCATTATGACTATATTTAACAACAAGTGATCCTTTGTTCCATATGACTTTCTTTTATTACCCTTTTTTTCTTTTGCCATAATTGAGTTTTCTTCTAAATGACTGTAAACTATCAATTCCACTGTATAGTTTATACATCGTCTGAAGGAAAGTTATTGGGCTATAGTTTTTAGCGTAGTTTGCAGGTTCACTCTTAAATAGAAGCATTATTTTTCCTGTTGTTAGCCAGGCTGGTGTCTCTTCAGGGTGCACATATAAATAGTTCTTACTCATGGCTAAATCCTAGTGCAAAGATGTTAATACTTTTAGCTAGAAGTTAGGTACTGCATCTGGGACTGGGGTTTTCCATTTAGAGGATTTTCTTAACTTTGTTTCAATCTCTCTGACCATTACTTCATCTCATTTCATATCCTGTACATTTGAACTTCTTATTCTTTGTTTTACTGCTTTTAGCCATTTAGCATCTTTGTTATGTTCCACAGAATCTTATAGGTTCATAGGTTCATAGGCATGTACTAGGCTATCAGCCCTAGGGCCTATATAAGACTAGCCAAACAAGGTTCCCTGGCTTTCTCCACCCAAGAAAATTATTTTCCTGTGCCCCTGTTGAGCAGTGCCACAGCAGTGATCCTCAGGGTGAATTTCCTGTTTCCCATCCAATTGTCAAGATTTCTCTTAAAGAGGGCTAATGAGGATCTCTGCTTGACGTGTATGGGTAGCCTGTTCCAGAGCAGGGGAAGTCTCTGGGACAGGAATCTATCCCTCCAGCATGTTCTGTGTAATGTGGTGACAAGGTTTAGGTCCCTGGAGCGTGTGGCTCGGAGAGATTGAGATTTTTTTTTTTAAGTGTAGCGTGTCCATCAGATCTGGGTTAGACATGGCTTTGTATGTTAGGCAGAGGTCACCTCTGAGTAGGCGATATGTGCCGGAGTAGAGCTGGAGTTTTTTGAGATGGTCTGCGTATGGCATCTGTTTGAGGCCAGTAATCCTCCTAATGAGGTATTTCTGTGACCTTTCTAGTTATTGCAGATGTCTTGTGAGGTACATGACAAACAGGGCATTGTACTCTATAATGTGTCTGATGAGGGATGAGTAGAGAGGAACGACGATCTCTCTTTTTCCTGGAGAAAAACCCCCTTGTGATGAGGTGTGCCACGTAGAATGATTTCCTGACTACTGTGGCGACATGATTATCAAAGTAAATGCTGCTGTCCACCTGTGTCCCAAGGTCTCTTATCACACGTTAGGTGTTTAGTAGGCTACCGCCTATGTGGTAGTTCATGGGTATGGTGTTTTTCCCAAAGGGGATGACAATGCACTTCTTGGCATTGAGCTTTAGGCCATGACTTTGATACCAAGCATCAGTCTCAGTGAGGCCTCTTTGTAGAATGTCCACATCCTTAGGCGAATCTATTATGGCTCCTAGTTTGCAGTCATCTGTTAATTTCAGTAGCCAGAGACCAGCTGCATTAGCCTGGACTTCAGAGAAGTAGATACCGAACAGGAGAGGCCGAACCCTGTGGTACTCCGCTTGTCACTGGTCTGAAGTTGGATTTGGAGTCGGCTACTTTCAAGGTGTGGGTTCTGCCAGTGAGCCAATTGGCCACCTATCTTGTGACATATGGATTTATGCCTAGTCCAGTGAGTTTATCTATAATACCAGAGTGCGGGATGGTGTTGAAAGCCTTGGCGAGGTCAAGATAGGCTGTGTGCACCACCTTACCCTCATCTATGGCTCTGGTGACTGCTTCGAAGAAGTCAGTCAGGTTTAGGAGACATGATCTGCCTTTCACAAACCCAAACTGAGTGGGGTCCAGAGTTTGGAGGTTACCTATGTCTTTATTTATAAGCTCCAGGATGATGCATTTCATGACCTTGCAGACCAGGCTCGTTAGGCTAATGAGGCGGTAGTTCCGGGGGTCAGTGGTGGCATCCCCTTTCTGGAGTGGGATAACTGTCACTGTGCACCATTCCATAGGCACAAAGCCTGAAGTGAGGTTATGGTTGAACATGGTATTAAGGTGGGGTGCCAGTTCATTCTGTAGTTAGTGCAAAACGTAGCCTGGGATGTTGTCTGGTCCCATGGATGCTGTGTTCTTGGCTTTGGAGAGTGCGGTCTTTACCTGTACGTTCATGATTACAGGGACTTTGCAATCTTCCAGTATGGAGATGGACCCTTTGGGGGGTGAGGGGGGTAAAGTTTGCATTGAACCTGTCCGTCAGGATGTTGGCAATATCAGTTGGTTCGGTAAATGTAGTGCCATTGTGCTGTAGTTCCGAGCAGATCTGAGTGTTGCCATTGAGATTCTTGACATAGCTGCAGAAAGCTTTGCAGTTGTCTTTAGAATCCATGGCAATTTTATTTTCGGAACTAGCTTTGGAGGATTTTATGAGAGCTCTCAGCTTTTTGCTGAGGCTGATAATGGGAGTTCCTGCAATCATGGGATTTTACTTTTTTTTTGCAACAGTTTCTTCCTTCTGTTGTAGAGTTTGTTTATGGCAGGGGACCACCAGATTGGCTTCCTTTTTTAGGAGGATAGTGTCTTGGTTCTGTTTGGGATGGCACAGTCCATGCACTCGTGTATGTGCTTATATAGTGCTTTTGTATATGATTCAGCAGTTGTGTCTCTATTTTCCATCTGTATGGGTGATGTGAAGTTGGCCACTTCTGACTTAGAAAGCATGAAGTTGGCTTTGGAGAAAAATTTTACAGTGGTTTCCTTAATGGGGGCAGCATATGGATGTCAAGGGTGATTAGCTTGTGGTCGGACCTGCCCAGCGAGGAGTTGACCTCTGGCATGGAGCATCTGTTACCCATATTGGTAATGACCAAGTCCAGGATGTTGCTGCCCCTGGTAGGGGTATGGACAAGCTGATCTAGAACACTGGAATTGATGAATTCCAGAAAACTTTGGCAGATGAGTTAGTACATGAATAGTTTTCCCAGTTGATGGTGGGGTAGTTGAAATCTCCCAATATTAGGGTATTGGGCTGTGCCTTAATATTATCCAGTGTATCAAGAAACATGGAGTGGGCATCCTGAGGCATGGCGGGAGATCTGTAACAAGCTACAACCTGAATTGCAGTCTTGCCCAGTGTTCGTTGTACTTGGATAATTTTGGATGCATTATGTTGAGCAGCTAGCCTGGAGGTGTGGATATCCTTTATGAATATGAACACGCCTCCTCCTTTAGTGTTTTGTTCCAGGTTAGATGGCCAAAAGATGTGGTAAGAAGTGTAGCATGGTAATGGAGGGGTGGTCGCTGGAGCCTTAAACCAGGTCTCTGTCACTGCACAGATTTCGATGTTCTCCATCTTAAGGAGTGCCTCAAGTGAGTGCATTTTGAAGTTTAGACTTCTAGCATTGAGTAGCATTACCCTTATATTTCACTGGTCTGTATCTACTATGGTGGTGCATTTGATCTTTGAGCCTTGCCTAAAAAAGGCACTATAGGGGTGGCAAGACCCTTAGCCAGTATCCAGAATCCCAGAGGCAACAGGTGCAGGCCATCTCTGGCAAAGCATCGTGGCCTGCCGATCATGTTGTCCCAGGCAGACATATACTGGATCCCCTTGGAATGACACCAGAAGCTTAGCCAATTATTAAAGTCCATCATTTTGTTCGTGTACTGTGGTATCATTCTGGGTGATGGCAGGATGCTACTCAGGGATAGTGTCATACCTGACTGAGCCACATGATTAGAGAGCTCCTCCATGTCTCTTTTAATGTAGTCCAGGGAGGTATATCTCAGGTAATTCACTCCAACATGGACAATGACAGAGTCATATTTGTACTTGTTGTGGAGTGACCTAAGTGCGTGTGTTATATGGCAGATCCTGGCACCTGACAGGCAGTTGACAGTAGCATTTTCCTTATTTAGCCTGGTGAGAGGGACGTCAGTGTGCCTGACTATAGAGTCACCAATGACTAGTGTGTTGGGTACGTTGTTTTGCCTTATGGGCTGAGGTTGAGAGGCACACTGACTTTGTGGGCTATGTGTCATTCGGGTAGTGTTGGAGGGTGGTGGTTATTTGCGTTTCAGCTTTGGAGGTCTCTGTTGTTTGGGCAGATTTTTTACTGAGAACTTCCACAAATGTAGGTGTGTGTTTTGTGTTACTATGTGTGGGTTTGGGTGGTGCAGGTTTTGATGGACTATGTGTAGAGTGCAGTGTGGTGTTTACTTTCTCCTCTTGGCTGTCTAGCCCAGTCTTGGCTGGAGAGAACTTGGCTTCCAGTTTGGCTATTTAAGTGCATCTCTCACAGGTTGTAGTGTTGGGTGGTAGGAGGAGAGGCTTGTCAGTGTACATGAACAAATTGCTACATTGCCCCAAGATGCCCAGATTCATCATGTGGACAGGGGAAAACACTGGGAGCTGACCCTTAGACGTGCCTGGTTAGTGCTTATTAATTTAAGTACTAAGAACTGATTTCCTCTTGATAAGTGAGGGAAGTTGAGTGCTGCAGTAATTTGTAGATTATTTAGTGCTTGCAACGAGATTTGGACAGTGCTGAGCACAAAGAAACAGTTTTGAGTGCTAACACTAGAAAACTGGCTAGTTCTAAGGGAACAAAAACAGTTTTGAGTGCTAAAACTAGAAAACTGGCTAGTTCTAAGGAAAAATCTGAAGAGCAGACTTTCTGACACCGGAAATAGTTTAACCATAGTTAAACGCTGCTGCGCAATGTGCAAAACTGTGCAAACACAGGTTTTTAAACAGAAAAATGAAAGGGATAGAAATAGCCCAAAATGGCCAATAAAACTACAGATTATGAGCTGAAACCACTCCTCCAGCGACAGATAGGCTGTTCAAACCTCACCACTCTCACTGATGAACATAGAAGCTTCCCTCTATCTTAGAAAGGTCTGGGCAACACAGAAATTTACAAACAGCCCAGAATTCAGCAAAATCTGAAAACCGGACTCTACTGGTACTAGAAAGGTGGGAAACGAATAGAGAGACAGGATTTTTTTTTCAAAAGTTAAAGCAGATACAGGAATACAAACACATTTAAAGCAGAAAAATGGCTATCACACTTGATTGTGTAGCCCTTAATAGTTAAACAGTTGAAAAACAAAAACGATCAATTAAAGTGAAACAGTGCAAGATCTTCATAAGCAATTCTCCAGAATGGATCTATTTCTTCTTTTTTTGGTGTTGTTCAATTCCTTTTACCTTGTTTCTCAGTTCTCTATAAAACTTTTTTTTTTCGGTCATCAATAAATTGCTTATTTTGTACTTTTCCTTTATATTTATCTGTGTATCTTCTAGGTTTTTCTGCTTGTGTTGATATTTTTGATTTATTATTTGCAATAGTGCATGATAAATACTGATGCATTATAATACTGTGCATTGCTTTTATCACGTCTATCATTTTGAGTATTTTTGTTGATCTGTTCCCTCCTCTATACTCTTCTAACAGTAACACTTATTGTCTTAATTGCTTTATAGTTTTCTCTGTTCGACACTTCCATGATGGCATTTGATTTCTCCCCGTCCTTTCCCTTGCTACCCTGTGTTCTTGTGGTAGGGCTTTATTTGTTATTAATTTAGCTGCACAGTAATGTATCCTATTTACTTTTGCTATATTGCATGAATCTCTATGGACAGTCCTAATTACTGTGTTCATTTGTTTTATCAAACTTCTAACTTTTGGGATTTTATTGACATTCTGCAGTCTGTTTCTTTCATTCATCTAAATATGTTTACCAATCTCTATTAAATCAAGTAACTCTTCTGTTAGATCATTTTATTTTAAATTGAGGTCACATTATTTTGCCATTTCCTGCAGAGCTTCTTCCTGTGCCACGTTCTCTTCAGTTTCACTCTGTATCATCTGTTGCTCTTTCATATGGGAACTCACTGGCCTATCACTCCATGACATTGACTGTGTCAGAATTGCCACTGTTTCCTGTTCTTTCCCTTGGTGTATAGCTCCAACTGAACCTTTGTACTGGTTTACTATGGGAGACTCCAAAGTATATTCATATGTCAGCTGATTAGATGCTTCCTACTCTACTGGTTTCTCCTTAATTTGGGTGTCCATTGCTCTATCCTATTGTGTTGTTATCTGAGTTACATTTTCTACACTGAATCCTTCACTTTGCAGGTAATCCATAACCTCGGTTTCTATTGTTTAACTTCTCCAGTACTAATCCCCTTTTCTACCTTTCCACTTTTCTTTACTGTGTGTAGGCACAGGTGACCTGTCACAGGATACAGATGAGGTGGAAGCAAACATGATTAAGGAGGTGGCTGAGCATCGCCGGGAAAGGTGGTTAGAGCAAGAACTATAACCCGCAGACAGTAGTGGTCAGCATACGGAGGAAATGCAAGATTAACTTCAGCTTCAAGTTCAGTTGTATTATAGTGCAGATTTCCTGAATACCTGGGCATACATCAGAGCAAAATAATGAATGTGACATTACAATGTAAAAAGCAAAACATATTGCTGATTAAGAAAAGCTACTATAAGTAGAGTAAAAATTGTGACAAAATAAATAAATGGATTATAGAAATCAACAGAGTAAAGAACATAATAACAGCAGTATAAAAATAGGAGCTAAACCAACCTGCCTTAATGGAATAGAGCCCAGTGAAAATGTACCCACAATATTAATGGATGTTAAGTCCAGAATGATAAACCAAAGTCCAGAGTAGACTGTAGCTCTGAGACCATATTACCTACAGAAGAGACAAGCCTTAACAAAGGCACAGAATCAGAACTTAGAACCTAGTCCTTCCTGTTCCACTCGGACAACAGCTGGATGCATTTTACTCATTGGAGACCATGGAAAAATGATGAAAACTCTCCCTATTCAAGGTCCAGATATCTGAAAGCTGTCTAAAGGGCATATCAGGGGAACAAAGCTGATACTACACAAAGATCAGTATCTCAGAACACAGACAATAAAAACACACAATCAAAGATGTCTCCAAAAAAAAAAGCTGTCAATCTATACAAGTTCATTGCTTCACAAACACAAGCTGTGAAACCAGAAAGTACTACATGATGCTACAATGCAAGGAGGTAGCAAACTGTTACAAGAGCAATGAATTTTAGCAAGGTGAAAAACATAAATAACACCCAGAAAGTACAGGGTACCAGATAAGCAAAACAAATTTGCACTTCACAGCAGTAAAAACCCAAAAGAGTCTAAGCACAATAGTGAGTCAAAAACTGATCAAATTTCAAATTCTTGTACTAATCACTGCCATCTTCAGACATGCACCTGAAAAATAACAATTAGAGAGCTTGATCACTGGCTGTGGCAGTGGATAAAGAAGAAGGGCTTGAGACTAGTAGAAGGATAGGAGGGAGACACAGAAGTGAAACTGCCTCTGTCTTAAGGTGAGGCTTTCCCTTAGCCCAGAAAAGATAGCAGTGATGAAGCTAACTGAAAAGCTACATCTAAATGACTGTACCTTTAAAATGGAAAGGGACTGCCACCAAAATAAAAGAGGTGTCAGGTGTACAGAAGGTAAAGTAGAGAACATAGCAAAGGAATAAATAACAGAGATGGGTAATATTAGTTTGCAATGCAAAGAGTCTTGGAAGCAGTGTGCAGGAGAGGTGGTAGACATTGCTGCTGTCACTAAATTATGGACACGGACAAGAGGGGGTGGGACATGGAAGTGCCTAGATCTAGGTTGTTCCAGACCAGATAAGCCCAATGAACAAATGGTCTCTCTCTAGGGGGGAACTGGGAGCACTGCCTGGTTAAGTGACTTGCTCATAGTCACAAAGTAGGCAAATAAAGGTGGAGGGAATCAAACCCTGTACTCTGGGCAAAGGAAGCAGCTCATTAACAGCTCAGAGCTCTAGTGCACTGCATAAGGCACAACAACCAGATGGTATGCCTTCAGAGACCTTGGGAATCTGTCCAGTGGTCTGGAAGAACCCCTGACACTGATCCTCAAAGATCACTACTTGCTGCAGAAGTATCTGAGGGCTGGAGAATAGCAAGTAGGGCATCCTTGTTTTAAGGGAGGAGTCGGACAAATCCAGGGAAGTATAGGCCTGTTAAATTAATAACAGTGGTGGAGAAAGTAATGGAGAGAATTCTGAGGGGAAGGCATATCCCTGCCCTAGATTACAATAGTCTCCAGGCCAACAACCAAAATTGACAGTCAAACTTGGTCTAAGTTTATGAATTAATTTCAGACAATTTGACAGGGGAATGCAGGTATATATAGTCCACCTAAGCTTCAAAGAGGTCTCTGACTCTGTTACACACACACACACACACACACACACACACACACACACACACACACACACACACATACACACACACACATACACACACACACACACACACACACACACACACACACACACACACACACACACACACACAGCTGATAGTAAAATTGAAGGGTTTGGGGGGAGGTCCAATAATGACTAAATTGATTGCTGCATGGTTGAAGGGTAGGATAGAGACAGAGCTGTAGGGATAGCCAACATGATCAAATTAAGATGGGTTAGCTCCATACCAGAAGTCTAAACAACAAGCAACCCACCCAGCCTTGAGACACTCCTGCATTTGGAAAGCATCCTCATATGAGTAATCACTTAAACATGGTTTAAATGCCCAGAAAGCAATCATCCCATAACTGGGTTTAGCATCTGTCATGCCTTAAGATGAAATGGCAACTGTGGTGATGCGTCCATATTTATCAGAGACCACAGCACATCAAGACGGATTCTCATTGACCCACAAATGGAATCAGTTGATCTCCAAATTACAATGAATAAAATCACCTATCATTTCACAATTTGTTATAAGGCGCCTTAAATAACTCCAGAAATTCATGTCAGGTTCCTAAACATCATGAATGAGCACTCCATAAATAAGAACGCCATCATTCTGAGAGACTTATAACTACACATTAATTGAATGGAGTACCTACACCTCTAATGTAAGATAGTCACAGAAGTTTTTAGATCTGATAAATAAAATCCAGTGGACCATACTATTACTATCCCAGCAAGAGGACAAAAATAACTTACAAATGTAGTGTCATCATGCACAACTCGACTAGTAACCCCTCTCTGATTAAGTCAGAGTATAAGCTGGAAACCTTTTCCCTCAAACTATCTAAAGCACCTGAAACCAATATTTCAGAATTCAAAGATCTCAAGTATACAAATCTCTCCAAATTTTATGATAGTCTCAAAATAAATTTATAGCAACATAACCCCAGACATCACCTCAGCAGACAGATTTGCAAAGGAGTTTTATACTAACATAATAAATGCATAGAATTGGCATTCCCACCAAAACTGAAATACAATGTGAAATTTCAAAGCAAATTACCCAGGTAGTTGACCAGCATTAATGAAATCTACAATAAAAGGGGAAAAACCTCATTAGCATATATAACAAATATATAGACTCTCAAGTCAAGGAAAATATTATAATTTGACTAACAGTTTAAAAAAGACTATTAGATCTACTAAGGCAACCAACAAACTCAGGTTGTCACCTGAAGCCAAGGACAATTAAAAATCGACCATATGTTAAAAAATTAAGAAACAACACTCAACAATGTACAGAACTCATACTAAATGGCAAAATCTACTCAGACTTGGTGGACATTGCCAATATTCTAGCAAAGACATTTAAATTTCATTCCTGAAATGGCTATCAAATGTCCCATAATATCAGTATCTCTCAACACCCTCCCCCATCATTACTAAAGAGCATGCAGTGAAAGTGCTGTCCAAGACAAAAGGATATTTCCTCCATGGGACCAGATGACATACTAGACTGTTGAATAGTACTAAATATGCCCTGGTGGCACCTCTCCCATAACTTATTTAACCTGAGCCTGGCTACAAGTTCAGTGTCACAAGTATGGCATACAGCACTGGTGATGCCTGGAAACTATAGGCCCATCGGCCTGACAAATCTCATTTGTAAGGCCATGGAACACATTATAACAGACTTCACTAATACAGACATTAAAAATCTCAACAGGCTAGATCTGCAGCAATTTAGTTTTGTAAAACGTAGATCCTGCCTAAAGAACCTAGTAAACTTCTTCCAAAAGAAGACACAGGCTGTTGAGACCAGTCACTCCATACACACAGCCACCTTGATTTAGTCAAGGCATTTGACAATATCCCCATGCTAGCATAATGAGTAAATTAAATTCTTTACAGCTAGTCTCCTACATGGTAAGATCGCTAGCTAATTGGCTAAAAGAACCCGCATGTTTCAGTTGGCAGGAGTAGTGTCAAAGAACATGAAGGTGACCTATAGGGCTCAGTGCAGTGACTGCTTTTGTTCAGTATTTAACTAGCTGACCTACAAACTGAAAAACATGACCTATGGCTAACCAAGTCTGCAGATGGCTGCAAACTAGTTGCCACTGTCAAATCCCCCCAACATAGAAACCTTCCAGTAAAAACTTACACTTATAAATGCCTAGTGTATTGAAAGTGGGGATAAATTAAATGCTAAAAAATGCAACATTGTCACATTTGGAAGGTAACAACCCCCTCCCAGCATACAGCATTAACAATACCCCACTTCAAAATGAAAAAGTAGTTAAAGATTTCTGTTTCTGCTTTGAGCATGTAAACAGCAATATTTTCAGCCCTGTTTGCCCTCTCAGTTACAAATGATTTTAAAATATTATAAGATTTTCATTAACCCTTAGTGAAGCCCTATCTGAAGTTTACACTGGCTTGCTGCAGTATGTATGAATGACTCGTTGAATATCCCTTGGGAAGCAAAAAGTGAAGCTGCAGCACCCAGACCACCATGAGACATGGACAACAAGGGAAACTCACACAATTTTACAGATGAACTGGAGGCAGATTTGACATCATCATGTCTGAACTGTAAAAAATGAACAGCGCACGTGTAGATTATATCTTGCAATTGGACACTAAAATCAAAGATTAAGAAATGGTGGTAACATCACACTCAGGCCAACTAACTGTGTGGGAGTGTGGCATATAAGAACTTTAGCAGAGGCAGCAGTTGTCAGAAGCTAAAGTGGAGACACTAGAACAGAAAATGGTTGAGCTCAAAGATAGAAGTCAGAATAAGATCTTAAGACTGCTTCGGCCTCAGAAAAACTTGAAGCTGGAGACTGCGTCATGTTTGTGAAATCTCTGCTGAAGAATTGGATGGGGCTAGGGGTCAGAAAATGATACTGGAACGTGCTCATTGGGTCCCCCTACTTCAGACTATAAGGGCTCAGTTCCCAAGACTTATTATAATACATTTCCTTAGTTATGCAATTAAAGAGAAAGTCTTTAAGTAAGCAATGGGTTCCAGGTAAAAAGTCAGTGATGGCATACAAAAGGGTATTTGTGGAACAGGACTACTAAGGGGAAGACGAGACAAAGATGAGCAGAGGTCTGTCCTTAAGCTTTCCAAAACAAATGGTTGCAAATATAAGTTAATCTATCCAGCACCAACGGAATTCTAGGTTTGTGGTCTTAACTCCCAGTGACTGTATCCTGAACTTTTTGAAAATATCAAGTTATGTCCTCACATTTCAAACAAATGTTCATATCTCAGAAACCTTTCCTGTAACTAGTCTAGTCCAGATACAGATTTGCTGTATCCAGGACTATTTGTAAGCTTCTGAGCCTCCCAAGCCTTTCTGTGTTAGAGAGAAGCCTTCTAGCTTATCAACAGGAGTTGTAAGCACTAAGTAGCCTATTGACTACAAGAGGAGTGGTTTATGGACAGAAATTGTAGTTATTGGCTGTTTGGGCAGTTTTTCCATCTCTTTCAACTTTTCTGGTTTAAAAGGTTGTGTTTGAGCTTGTTTCCCACTTCTCCTTTAATTAGTCTAGTCCAGATACAGATTTGCTGTATCCAGGACGGTATGAAAGCTTCTGAGCCCCCCCAAGCCTTTCTGTATTAGTGGGAAGCCTTCTAGCTTATCAGTGGGAGTGGTAAGCACTAGGTAGCCTATCTACCACAAGAGGAGTGGTTTCTGCCTCAGAAATTGTAGTTTATTGGCCGTTTGGGCAGTTTTTCCATCTCTCTCAACTTTCTGGTTTAAATGCCCATGTTTGCCCTTGTTTCCCTCTTTTCCTGTAACTAGTCTAGTCCAGATACAGACTTGCTGTATCCAGAACTGTTTGTAAGCTTCTGAGTGGTGCCAAAGTCTGCTCTTTAATTTTTCCCTTAGATCTGCTAGTTCTCTCATCTCCTGCACTTTTACTACCTTATTACTCTAGCACTTTATCAGACTTCTTGTAGCAATTATTGCAGCACACAAAAGTGCTACCAGCACTAAATGTTCTACAAGGAAACAAATCCAGTACTTATTATTAATGCCCACCCCTCCAGGCATGTCTAAAGGTCAGTTCCCTGTGCTTTCGCCTATTAACCTGGTGAACTTGGGCATCCTGAGGCAATGTAGCAACTGCCTCATGTACACCGACAACCCTCTCCTCTTGCCTCCCAACACTCAGACTTGTGAGAGATGCACTTGTATATCAGATTGGAAGCCACACACTCTCCAGCCAAGACTGGAATAGCTGGTCAAGAGGAGAAGGTCAACACTTGCACCAGACCACATGGAACACATAGCCCTCCAGAACACACACCAGCACTGCCTTCACATAAAACACAAACCACACAGCCACCTTCATGGAGGCTTTCAATAAAAATCTACCCAAACAGTAGAGACCTCCAAGGCAGAAACACATTCGACCACCACAACACAACACTAATCATGAGACACGTAACTCTCCTAAACAGTGTGCCACTCAAACAAAGCCCCTAAGGAAAAACAGCATGCCCAACACACTAGTCATAGGTGACTCGATACTGAGGCAGACTGATGTCCCACTCACTAGGATGAATAAGGAGAAAGTAACAGTCAGCTGCCTGCCAGGTTATGCCACATAACGCACGCACTCAGGTCCCTCAACAATGGGTACAAATATGACTCTGTCATTGTACATGTGGGTGTGAATGACCTGAGACATACCTCCCTGGACTACATGAAGAGAGACATGGAGGAGGTCTCGGATTATGTAGCCCAGGCGGGTATGACCCTAGCCCTGAGCAGCATCCTACCATCACCCAGAATGATACCACAGTACAAGGAGGAAATGACTGATTTCAATAATTGGCTAAGTTTCTGGAGTCATTCTAAGGGGATCCAGTATCTTTCTGCCTGGGATGACATGATTGACAGATCTCGATGCTTTGCCAGAGATCACCTGCATCTGTCACCCCTGGGCTTCCAGATACTGGCCAAGGCTCTTGCCACCCTTATACTGCCTTTTTAGGTAGTATTCCAAAAACCAAATTACCACTGTAGCAGCTACAAACAAATGCAATCTGACGGTCATGCTGTTCAACACTAGAAGTCTAAATTTCAAAATGCATTCGCTCGAAGCACTGCTTAAAATGGAGAACATTGACATTTGTGCTGCAACAGAAAACCTGGTTCAAGGCAGCAGAAAGCACCCCTGCACTACCAGGATATAACTCATTCCACACCTTTTGGCCCCAGAACTTGGACCGAAGCTCCAAAGGCAGTGGTGTTTCCATATTCATAAAGGATGAGCACACCTCCAGACTGGTAGCCATCATAACACATCAGAGATACTTTAGGGGCAGCTAACACTGGGTAAGACAGTGATTCAGGTCATAGCCTGCTATAGGTCCCCAACCATGTCCCAAGACTCACACTCCACGTTCCTAAGCACCCTGGAGAATATTAGGGTCCAACCTAACACTCTCATACTAGGCAAATTCAACTACCTCTGCATTACTGGGAAAACTACTCATCTACCAATACACTTGGCTAAAGTTTCCTGGAATTCATTAATTCCAATGCCCTGGACCAGCTCGTTATTACCCCCACTAGATGTAGCAACATCCTTAACCTGGTCATTACTAACATGGGCAACCGTTGCTCTACAGCAATAGTCAACTCCTCCCTGGTTAGATCCGACCACAAACTAATCACCTTGGAAATCTACATCCCTCCCACTCCCCCCGCAAAGGTAACCACCATGAAAAACTTCTCCAAAGCTAACTTTGGGCTCCTAAAAACAGAGGTGGCTAACTTCACGGCACCCATGCAAATGGAGAATAGTTGCATGACCGCTGAATCATACACCAATGCACTGTACGAACATGTAAACAAATGCATAGATCTTGCCATACCCAATAGAACCAAGAAGCTCTTCTCTAAAAAAGGAAGCCAATCTGGTGGTCCCCTGCCATAAACAAACTCTACAACAGGAGGAGGAAACTGATACAGAATAAGGTGAAGTCCCAAAGCAGGACTCATGCTTCTTAAGACAGAGGTGGAAAACTTCACAACACCCATGCAGACGGAAATAGAGGTACGACTGCTGAAACCTACACAATCCACTTTATAAGCACTTACACAAGTGCATGGATCATGCTATCCCTAACAGAACCAACATCCTATCCTCCAAAAAAGGAAGCCAATCTGGTGGTCCCCTGCCATAAACAAATTCTACAACAGAAAAAAGAAACTATTGCAAAAAAGAGTAAAATCCCATGACTGGAAGAACTCCCTGGTCAGCCACAGTAAGAAGATGAGATCCCTCGTAAAATCCTCCAAAGTTAGTTATGAAAACAAAATTGCCACTGATTATAAAGACAACCACAAAGCATTATATAGCTATGTCAAGAATCTCAATGGCAACACTCAGATCTGCTCTGAGTTACAGCACAATGGCACTAAATATACAGAACTAACTGATATTGCCAACATCCTGACAGATAGGTTCAGGGCTAACTTTACCCTCTCTCACCCCCTAAAGGGCCCATCTCTATACCAGAAGAATGCAAAGTTCCTGTAATCACGGCTGCACAGGTAAAAACCACACTTTACAAAGTCAAGAACACAGCATCCATGGGACCTAACAACATCCCAGGCTGTCTTCTACATGAACTACAGAATGAACTGGCACTCCACCTAAGCACCATGTTCAGTCATAGCCTTACCTTAGGCTTTGTGCCCACTGAATGGTGCAAAGTGATGGTTATCCCACTCCACAAAGGGGGAGCCATCACAGGCCCCGGGAACTACCACCCCATTAGCCTAACGAGTCTGGTCTACAAGGCCATGGAATGTATTATCATGGAACTTATAAACAAAGAAGACAGTGGTAATCTCCAAATCTGGACCCAGCCCAGTTCGGGTTTGTAAAAGGCAGATCATGTCTCCTAAACCTGATTGACTTCTTTGAAGCAGTCACCAAAGCCGTAGATGAGGGTAAGGTGGTTCACACAGCCTATCTAGATCTCTCCAAGGCTTTTCACACCATCCCCCACTCTGGAATTAGAGATAAACTCACTAAACTAGGTATAAATCCCTATGTCACAAGATGGGTTGCAAAATGGCTCACTGGCAGAACCCACAATGTGAAAGTAGCAGACTCCAAATCCGACTTCAGACCAGTGACAAGTGGAGTACCACAGGGTTCAGTCCTGGGTCATCTCCTGTTTGGTATCTAATTTTCTGAAGTCCAGGCTAACACAGAAGGTCTTTGGCTAATGAAGTTCGCAGATGACTGCAAACTAGGAGCCATAATTGAAACTCCTAATGATGTGGACAGCCTACAAAAGGGCCTCACTGAGACAGATGCCTGGTGTCAAAGCCATGGCCTCAAGCTCAATGCCAAAAAGTGTATTGTCATCCCCTTTGGTAAAAATTCTGTACCCACAAGCTATCACATAGGTGGTAGTCTACTTAACACTGAAAGTGTGGTAAGAGACCTTGGGACACAGGTGGACAGTAGTCTCTCTTTTGATAATCACATCACCACAGTAGTCAGGAAATCCTTCTACATGGCACACCTCATCACAAAAGGTTTCTCATCCAGGAAAAAAGAGGTCATTGTTCCCCTCTACTCGTCACTCATTAGATATAGTACAACACCCCTTTTGGTATGTACCTCACATGACATCTACAACAACTGGAAAGGGTGCAGAAATATCTCACAAAGAGGATTACTGGCCTCAAAAAGATGCCCTATTCAGACCGTCTAAAAAAACTCCAGCTTTACTCCGTCGCATATCGCCTACTCAGAGCCAATCGCTGCCTAACATACAAAGCTATATCAAGCCCAGAGCTGTTGGACATGCTCCACTTAAAGAAATCCCAGTCCCTCCAAGCTACATGATCTAGGGACCTAAATCTTGTCACCACAATAAACAGAACATGCTGGAGGGATAGATTCCTGCCCCAGAGACTTCCCATACTCTGGAACAAACTACCTATCTATATCAAACAAAGCTCCTCATTAGCACTCTTCAAAAAAAATCTTAATGATTGGATGGAAAATAGGAAATTCACTCTGGAGATCACTTCTGTGGCTCTGCTCGACAGGGGCACAGGAAAATAATTTTCTTGGGTGGCAAAAGCCAGGGTACCTTTTTTGGCTAGGCTTGTATAGGCCCTAGGGCCGATAGCCTAGTACCTACCTATGAACCTATGGAAAAACTCCCTTATCAGCCTCAACAAAAAGTTGAGATTCCTAATCAAATCCTCTAAAGCTAGCTATGACAACAGAATTGCAGCAGATAGTAATGACAACCACAAGGCCTTCTATAGTTATGTAAAGAATCTCCACAGCAATACCCAGATTTGCTCTGAGCTACTGCACAATAATAGCTCCTATACTGAGCCAACAGATATTGCCAGTATACTGGCTGACAGATTCAGTGCCATCTTTACCCCCCCCCCCCCGAAAGGACCAATCACAATACCAGTAGATTGCCAGGCACCCAGTATTATTGCTGCACAGGTTAAAACAGCACTGTCCAAGGCCAAGAATACAGCTTCTATGGGACCTGACAGTATCCCTGGCTGTGTTCTACATGAACTACAGAGTGAACTGGCACCTCACCTGTGTGCCCTGTTCAATCACAGCCCCACCTCAGGCTTTGTCCCTACCAAATGGTGCACTGCTACAATCATCCCTCTCCACAAAGGAGGAGCAACTACAGACCCTGGGAACTATCGCCCCCATTAGCCTGATGAGTCTGGTATGCAAAGCTATGGAACACATCATCATGGACCTAATAAACGAGGAATGACGGAATCTCCAATCTCTGGATCCCACACAGTTTGGTTTTGTGAAGTGTAGATCATGTCTGCTCAACTTGGTCGACTTCTTTGAGTCAGTCACCAGACATGTGGATGAAGGCAAGGTGGTTCATACACCCTACCTTGATCTGGCCAAGGCCTTTGATACGATTCCCCAGTCAGGAATCATAGAAAAACTCAATAAGTTAGGCATCAATCCCTATATCACTAGGTGGGTTGCAAACTGGCACACAGATAAACCCACAATGTGAAAGTAGCTGACTCCAAGTCAAGCTGCCAACTAGTTACGAGTGGAGTCCCACAGGGTTTGGTCATGGGTCCTCTCCTGTTTGGTATCTACTTCTCTCAAGTCCAGGCCAACATGAAGGGACTCTGGCTGACAAAGTTCACAGACTATTGCAAGTTGGGAGCTATTATTAACTCCCCAAGTGATGTTGACATCCTACAGAATGGCCTCACTGAGACCAACGACTGGTGTCAGAACCATGGCCTTAAGCTCAATGCCAAAAAATGTGTCGTCATCCCCTTTGGGAAAAAAACAGTTCCCATGAATTACCACATCGATGGTAGTCCACTGAACACAGAAGGCATTATAAGACATCTGGGAACACAGGTTGACAGCAACATCTGTTTTGATCACCACATTGCCATTGTGGTCATAAAGTCCTTCTATGGGGCACATCTCATTACTAAGGGTTTTGCATCCAGGAAGAAAGAGGTCATTGTCTCCCTCTACTCTTCCCTCATTAGACCAGTCATCGAGTACAATGCCCCATTTGGCATATACCTCACTAGACACCTGCAACAACTGAAGAGGCTCTAAAAGTACCTTACAAAGAGGATCCTAGGCCGTAAATACTTGTCCTATATGGACAGACTCAAAAAACTCCAACTATTCCCTGTCTCATATCTCCTACTTAGAGGTGATCTCTGCCTGACTTACAAAGCCATGTCTGACCCAGCTCTGTTAGGAATGCTACATCTAAAGAAATCCCAGTCCCTCCATACCACACACTCCAGAGACCTCAACCTCATTACCACAATCAACAGAACGTATTAGAGGGACAGGTTCATAACCCAGAGACTGCCCATGCTAGGGAATAGACTTCCCATACATGTCAAGTAGAGCACCTCGCTGACCCTCTTCAAAAGAAATCTTGATGAGTGGATGGGAAATACAAAATTCACCCAGGGGATAACTCCAGAGGCTCTACTCGACAGAGGCACTGGGAACTAAGGTCAGGTGGCACGATGCCAGGATAATCCTATGGCTAGGCTTGTAAAGGCCCCAGAGCCATTAGCCCAGTACACACCTATGAACCATAAGGGTTACTAAAAATGTAAAATGTAAACTGTTTAGCACAAATACCTCTTTGCAATGGTAGTGTTCATTAGATTCTAGGTCTTAAATTGGATTTTCTAAGTCACAATAAACACAGGCAATATTAATTATGAAATATTTTGTAAACAACTTACACTTTCGGTAACAAGTCAAGCCACACACATGCTGTCAGCTGCATTTTTATTGTTCATTTGCAAGTTTTCATACGAATCTATGCATTTCTATCTGTGCTACTAGGTTGCTGAGATATTTAGAAAAATATAAAAATTATGACAATATAAATAGTACATGGACAGCAATTAATATTTCTTAAGCAGCAGTAGACAGAAGTCATAGATCAGTATACTTGTGTTGATCATCATGTAAGCTTTAAGGTGAAATATTTCAGTGGATTATACATAGCTGGGTTTTGAAATTATTAACACTGATATGAATAGGTTACATTAGATGCTCTGAGGCATCAGTAGGGTATACCTGCAGAAACACCGGGAGGCATCGTAATGAGTTAAAAGTTGCTCTGTTGGGAGCATGCATTGTTTTTGTTTCTGAAAAAACAGCACATTGTAGAAGCTCCAACAGTCTGCTAAAAGGAACTCCATGTCACGAGGGACAGACTCTGTGCTATATTCTATGTCCTTGTAGGGGAAGAGTAAGGGTCCTACTAGGAAATCAACTTAACCATTTCCTGTATTCAAAAAAGATTTTGTTGGACAAGAAAAAAGCCACACGTAGCAGCTGTTATAGAGCTTAGGTCTCAAGCACCCACTTGATTGGTGTGCTATTTCTCTACTTCTGCAGCTATTTCTGTTTTTATTGGTTGACACTGCTATTTAATCATGGTGGCTTGGGACAACATGTAGTTACTGTATGGAGAAGGGTTACCATGTGATTTTTTTTCTCTTCTGCTTTTTTTAGGGAACACAGCCAAAGAAACTGTTTACAGTAGAAGGGGACTGCACAAAGGAACTCTTTTTTCTTGTTTGTTCTGCTCATAAACTATGGCCTGTTTCAAGGGATGGCTATTAGGCACTCCCTGCCTAAGTAGCAAGTTAATGATTTCATTAACCAGTGGCTTGCATACAGTTTTTCTAGTTATACTTGTATATAAGTTTCACATTTACGTGTTCAGTTCAGATTTCTCACATACGGTGTTAAGTTATATTATTTATATACACATTTTGTTAATAAGTGCTTAACTGTGTATTTTTTCTGGGAATTATTTTTCCTTTGTTATTTTCATTTTAGAACTGATTAAAGTAAAGCAGGCCCGATCATCATCAAAGCGTATTTATTATTTTTATGTGACCTGTGAATCACATTTCTATCTCTCCTGGAATGTTAATGGCATTTTTGATATTTATAATACAAAGAAAATATGTTTTCTGTATAACTAGATTCCATCCCCAGTTCCTTTTGTTGCAGGAAACACATTTGTCCAAGGCTAAGCACATTGCCCTTATTAAAGGACATACTCACAGGGTTACTTCTCATCTTGTAATGGAGGGTGTAGACAGAAGCTAGTGAATTTGGTTACGGCTAACACCCTATTCCTTCTTACTGATGTTATATGTCATGATGATTGGAGTATATGTTATTTTGAAAGGGCTTTTTGAAGCGCATATGTTTTCCCTCATAAATGTTTATCTTCCAGCAGGTACCCTACTAAGTTGGTGGCACAAGTGATGAAAGATTTGATTTTGTTCCAGGAGGGATTAATAAACTGCATAGTGACTGAAATATGATTTTATCTCCTCAAGAGGTTTTGGTGGACTCAAAGAAAGCTATCCTATTGTCTATAAGCAAGCTGTTCAAACAATATATCTCATCCTTCGTAATGCAAGACATACACAACATTTTAAGGCTACCATAAAACATATTTACTTGTTACTCTCCTTGCTTTAAGACATTCTCAGGAATAAACACATTTTTATTACTAAGGAACGCAGACAAATGGTCAAACCTCTATCTGTTTCAGCTATGTTTATTTCTGATCCTGCAGCTAAGGTTGAGTCTCAGGTTAGATGGGGACCCCATATTACATTATGGAGATTAAGACTGTGATTATATAGTGTGGGGGGGGGGGTCTTTAAAAACCTCTTAAAAGCAGAAATGACTAGAACTGAAGAGTTCTTAGATTTTCCTCCAGTGAAATCTGCAAAACAAGGGATTGCTTTAAGAGGGTCTATATTATAACATCAAAGTTCAAAAACTTTGAATGTTATAATATCGAACCCAGTAGAGCTAATGCTTGAAATAGCAAAGCTGCAGAACACCGAATACTTACCTAGGGAAAGTATTCAGTGGGCCGTTTCTGCAGCTTCGCTATTTCCTCAACTGTGGAGCGAAGGTTACAGACCGGATTAAGATAAGTGTGCGAATGAAGGTGAGTGTGTGATTGGGCGTGGGTTAGGTGAGTTAGGGCATGGGTCAGGTAAATGTGCGATTGTGTGAACGTGAGGGTTAGGGAGCGGGTAAGGTGAGTGTGCGATAGTTAGGGACCTTAGGGTTAGGGTTGGGTTAAGGTAAGTTGGTAGCTAGTGGTGTATGTCTGGTTTAGTGTAGGGTTTCGTGAAGTGTATGTGTGTGGATTATTTATTTTGGTGTGCTTGAGTTGTGTGTATGTTTGTCGGAACAGCAAATTTTTCCCTGGGAAAAAATTTGCTATTCTGACTGTTCGGTTTTCTGGTGTTTCGATTGAATGGGGACAATATTATAACATTCGATGTTTTTAGACTTCGATGTTATAATATAGATCCGCTTTAAGAAGAGGCTATCAACTTTAAGTTTCACACCGGTGACCTCTTGAGAAGAGACAGGGATAAAATGCAAAGGATACCAAAGTTGTTATGAGTAGCCCAAAAATCAGTTTCTGAGAAGCATCCCTGGAAGTGACCAGAAAGTAAAAGAACTGAAATCTGGTTTAGACAATTATTTTAGTTATAAGGTCATACAAGTACGTAAAGCTCACAAACTGAACATTTTCAGCTCCTGTCTAACATGTAATAAAATCCTAGCCCTTTGGTTATGTAAACAGATGGTTGAGAGGCAAGTTATAGAGGTTTATAACATTGTTTCAGATGTATTGTGTCTATCACCATAAGATGTACTTGCTGGATTCATCAAATTCTTTACCCTTCTCTATACTGAGGAAAGCCCATTAAATACCTCTTCATCAGACATAATTGATTACTTAAAAACTCTTCCACTGCCCACCTTAACTAAAGAAGAGGCAGAAACATGATTTCACCAATAGCACAGCAGGAAACTGATCTGGCCATGAAGCACCTCGCCTGGGTACACTGCCAGAGCTGGATGACATTCTACTTGAAACGAGGTTGGGCAGAACCAGGATTCCTTCCTAAATTATTTTTTCTAGCAAAAGAATTGCGCATTAGGGGTATACCCCTCTCCTGGAAGGAGTCTGTAATGATAGTAATATGTAAAGCAGGTAACAGTTGTTTGGTTGTATTCCCCTATAGACACATATCCATTTTAAATCAAGATTTTATTCTCTTTTGACCCATTATAGGTAATAGTTTGGCTAGGATACTTCCCCACCTGTTCCACATAGATCAGACAGGGATCATACATAATAGGTGCATCTTTAATAACTTAATCAAATCACTGTTTTTCTAAAAGATGTTGCTTTCTTTGAGTAATTGTTAATGGTCATGAGCTTGGGTGCAGAAAAAAGCATTTGACTTAGTTAGGTAGGTGGTTCTATTGGAAATGCTAGCATGTATATTATTCCCTGGGCAACTCTATTCTCTGTAATCTGTATGTAGAGTCTGTGGCTTCAGTCTCTGAACTCTAATCTCTCAATACCTATATTTATAAGACAGGGTATTAGGCAGGGATGCCCTCTCTCCTGCTTACTATTTGCACTCTATTTGTAGCCACTGGCTATATGTTTGAGAAATGTGGCATGGCCAGGCTATCTTCTAGGTGGGACATTACATAATTTGGTGCTATGTACATATAATATTTTAGTACTTCTCAGTAGTCCTGAAAATGAGCTCCCTCAATTATTTATAGAACTTAATAAATTAATATAATTATCTGTCTATAAGATAAATGCCTCTAAGACAAAGGAGATTAAGGTCAACAATCATCTTGCCCTGCACCTGCCATATAACTTATGGACAGGGGAGCAACCTAGGGTACAGTGGAAATATTTATCCCTTCATCCTTTGCATGACAGACTAGGGTTGCCTGCTTTAGAAAACCACTCAGTAGCTGCTCAGTTAAAAGTCTTTTGTGAGTTTATAAATCCAAACAGACACGTGATCTGATCTATTCTTTTTTGAGACACGTGCTTGGAGGCTCAGACATAGTTTTTAAAAAGATTATTCCATAAAAAAGACTCTCAGTTCAGAAGGCATCCCCGAATCCTCAGTTCTTTAATTGTTTCAGTGAGGTAGGGATTCTCTAACACAGATACAATGAAATGGATGCCAGATATACTGCTCCATAGGGTCCTCACACTAGGGAATTTCAGAACATATTATGGCCAGAATCCTCCAAGAATGCCTGCCTTTGCATTTTTGGGAGCATCTTTGCAAAGATGGCTGAGTGGTAACATGTGAGGAGCTCAGGACTCTTTATATTCTGCCTGTAGAGTTGTTTACTTCCTTTAGAAAGCTTGTGGATAAGTGTAGTAATACCAATGTCAGCTACAGGCTACAATGGATTGCCTGGTCTAGAAACCCTGGAGGCATGTCCAGACGTATTCTTAGTCTGTAGTACAGAGCACATCCATTTCATTCAGGAGGAAAATATTGGATAAATACCAGCAAATGTGGGAAAATGAATGGAGAACTCCTGCAGAAGCACAATTAGAGTCTAGAATTTTGTCTACCCCCCAGATATACCACTCAGTCTCAAAAGTTTAAGTTCTTTGACTGGTAATACCAGTCAAATATTTTTATTCTCTGTCTAAACTCAATAAGATGTATCTCTCTTCCCATTTTAGCCTGTTGAAGGTATTCCTCAGAGGCCCTAGGTGGCTGGTCTAATATTTTCTGGGACTGTCTGGCCTTACAGGATTTTGAGAGAAAGGCTGCAGAGTATGGTCGACCACATTTGGCCTAATGCTATAATAATTACTAAACCTGCATATATGTTGGGTCATCACTTAACATTTTTATTATTCCCCACCTCAACCAGTAATTTCTTTTTGTTGTTAATAGTAGCAAAAAAATGAATAACCAAAAAATGGAAGACTGAGGTCTCTTCCAACTTCACAGACTTATTTATCTTAATGGATCCAACTTCTGAAATGTAATTTAGGGCATCTGAGTTGTCTATGAAAACAACTGCAATTCAGTTTATTGAAAACTGCTATCCATTATTCAATGACTTAATGACATGTTTGACAAGGTCTAAATCTAATCTTTAGTGCATTGAAACTGTCTCACTGGTACAATTCATCAGCTTTTTTATTTATTTAACTTTTTGTTGCTTATTTGTAATTATGTAACTTTTACAGGTATGTTCTGGATCCAGAATTAATTCATTTATAGTAGTCTGCCATTATTTTAACTGGTGTATTGTTGTGAATTGTATTTGTGGTTTGAATTGTTATTAAAGCATTTATAAAAAATGAAAATATACTTAGAGACTTGGGAACTTGGGTTGATAATTCCTTCTCTTTTGATCATCATGTAGTAATAATTGTCAGGTAAGCCTTCTGTTTGGCACAGCTGATCGCCAAGAGAAGATCATCCAGATGTAAAGATGTTGTCTCCTTGTATTCAGCACTGATCAGACAAATTATAAATATAATTTATATAATTATAAATTATCACATGAATCTAATTACCAAAGCTAATCGTGAGAGATCAGTGGCAACATTTAAAAAAATGTTTAGATATGCATTCAGGAGGTTAGACTGCAGAAACAAAAAAAATTGGCCTTATTAAAAAAAAAGAGTAGAGGAAATTCCCCAGTGCCCTGGCAAATTTTATATAGTCAGTATGAATAATACCTCAGGTCTCCCCTGAAAAAAGGCCACTGACCCAGTGGGATTAATCCACTCAACAAAAGCATAAATAAATAAAATAAATAATACTTTTACCTTAGCAGCCCCAGGTCGGGCTGCACCCTGAGTACTGTGGGCAGTTCTGAAGACCATACAAAGAAAGGGGCCTCGGGCTCCCTGAAGGAGTTCAGAGGAAGGATACCTGTAAGGTGTTTGAACTGGAGGATAAAGGATTCTCACTAGAGAGTAAAATAGTCAGACAAACATAGAAAGTAGGCATAAAATCATATTAGAAAGATGGAAAGGCATCATCCTAAGCAGAAAGCAGAAGCAGGAAGGACAATATAAAGGCAGTAGATAATAGGGACTAACTACTCCTTTGATTTCTAAAAGTATTTTGCACAAAGGATTAAGGACCCACGGAATGAGCTGCCAGAATATGTGGCCAAGAGGAAATCCACAGAGATATTCCAGAAGGCACACAATGGGAGAGGAAAGGACGAAGGAGAAGGTAAAGATATAAAGGAAGTATGTAGCTATTTTCCATTTGTTAACTGGTTAGGTGCACTGTTCTGAGGACCATTTTCAAGTACAGTCTGATCCATTATGACAACACTTTATAATCAGTGAAGAACTTTGACAAACAGTAAGATAAAACCATTTCATAGACAATTAGCTATTTGTGCAGTTAGTAGAATTTCACAAGTGATAATTCAATAAAGGTGTTTTAAAACAAAGTGAATTGGAAATTAGTACATGTTACAATGGTTTATTTGCTTATATAATGAGGTTGGTAGCATGTTAAACTGCTCCCTATTGTAGTTATCCAAAATGACTCTTATTGGATAATCACATATATACATCATATTTTAATAAAAAGCTACAGTATATGCACTTGCAAAGTAAAAGCATTTTATTGTCTCTTTCTGCCATCAAACAAATGTAATGTAATGCAATACTGGAAAAAAAATATCCGCAAAAGCAGCAATGAACAATACAACAGCAATATTTATGTGATGCAGTCATCCTGCAATAACCTCATGTACGAGAAATTGCTCTCAGTTACAGGAAACTTCTCTAGCTTCCTTAGTTGCCACCCAGTCTCTTTGGCAGACTGCCAGCTGAATTATTCACATGATGTAAGAGCTTGAAATGTTTCTTACTATTGCAGCAGACTGCATGTGGTGCACGTCTGTGGAGTTATGCATAGTGATACAGGTTCAATTACAGTCAGCCCACCACTTTGTGAAGCAACACAGAACTGCAGTTATGGCAAGCTTCTAAGGTAAAGCAGATTAACTCTTTGCTTTCCATTCCACTTCCTCACCACAAATATCCTCTAATGTTTGCATACTGCTTTCTCTCAGATTTCTGCTATAGTTTATTTACTTTTCTTATTTATTTTGTGGGTAAGCTGATTGATGGCCATTTGCTGTCACAACCTTGTTGTGGTAAAGAAACAAATAAAAATATATATGTATTACACATTCTAAACACAGCAATGAATATTAAAAATAACAAGCTGAAGGTATACAAGGATTGTTAATCCATAACTAAGTTGTAGAACATTCTTTTTATTAAGTCACTAGGTAAAAACAGTGTTGTAAACCCAAGTGCCAGCAAACAACACTAAAAACTCACTAAAAGCTTATTATTTATGTAGGTAAGTAGAAACCCTACTAGAAAATACAGCATAATGACATAGGATGATGTAGTGCATAATTATAATTTCACATTTAGGGTATTTCGCTTTTATACTTCTATTCAGACTGATCTAGCAGGAATTTGTAAGAGCAGTGTGTGAAAAGTAGAGAAGGCAGGAAACAGAAGTTGCAGCTACAGGGACTTTAAAACTACTTACTTATGTATGTATGTATGTACGTATATATCTATTTATCTAATCTGTCTATTGTGTTTTGTAGTACAGATTAGTTTTCCATCGTCCCTCTCAATGTCTTAGAGGATGAAATCTGTACAAAGCCTAAAATAATGGGGGACAAAGGCCCAAAATGCAGATACATTTTAAATAATGTTGTTATAAACTTAGAAAGCTGGTGGAATAAAAAATATGTTCTAGCATGCATTTTCTAAAGGATATAAAGTCTGGAACTCAAATGTATGCCATTACCTAATGACTTCTATTCCCACTGATTTTCCAGAAAAACACAAATTTTATGAGGAACAGAAAAAAATATGAGTAAAAAATCTGGACAGTTGAAAGGTATGCTTCCCAATCTGCCTACCTTTTCAACCACCTTATCACAATGTGCAGACAGTAGCACCTGTTTGTTTCCAGTAAACAATGGAGAGTATACTGTACTTTCAGCACTGCCATCATCAGTGACACCAGTTTTCCAACCACCAGCACAGAACAGGTAATGACCAGAACTTTGATAAGTGCTCTCATAATGAGGTACTAAGCAATATGTAAAGCACTATGTATTTCAGGTTTGAGCAATTAACAAAAAAAAAAAAAAGAACTGTTAAAAGGTTTACTAACTTCTTTGAATGTATGGTTTCAAACTTTTGTTAAATTGAAAGTAAAATTAGCGAATGCGTTATACCAATATCCGGATGGTAAATGCAATTCAATGGCCATTTTTTTCCAAAACATCACGTACCGAAAATCGGCTTTAACATATTTCATAACGTTGGCATCAAAACGTTTTTATTTTCGACATATTATTTCGACAGTATGATTAAACAAAGAAATGGAGTGCATTTCTGGATTTTGATACTAAACACTGCGAGAAACATTCATTTGAGTCTTTCTTTTTTTTATTCATTTACCTCACCTAATTGCACATGTTCAGTGTTCTTGTTTCTCAGTAAAGACTGGCAGTTGTAAATAAGAATCCGAAACCATTATGTAACCATCCTTAACATACCCATTGCCACAACTGCTGTTTGCAAGCTCAACTCAGCTTTCCCAGCAGAGATCATTTCCTGCACAAAAGGCAGCTCTGAAATACCAACAGGTGCAAGTGAGTTAGTATGCTGTGAGACAGAAGGGAACTTGCTGCAGCTGTTGTGCACCTGGCGGGGAGGGGCTATCTGGTCTTTTGTAGCTTCCCATACATAGTCCCAGTGAATAAATGTTAGTACAGTGTCTCCTTGCTACCAACATCAGCCACATTTACATTCTTTTTTTGTTTCCTTTTAACTCTTAGAGATGCCTGCAGAGCTGAACCTCCCCATTCACTACTGTTATCTCATACTTGTTTGGAGGACACTTGAGAATGCATCTTCTTATAACCAGCCTGTGCTGCATCTGTAAAGGTTCATTTCTTAAAAAGAGGCTCTGCTCTCTCCCTTTCCAGCTTAAGGTTTACTGTCCCATATAGGTATTTACAGCCTCTGATTTATTAATGTACTTGCTAATTACCCAACACAAGACATATTTTGTATAACCTCATTATTTGAGCTACAGACCTCTCAGCTGTTCCTGTTTTGGAAGAGTGTTCTTTTTAGGCCTGATTGACCCATGGACACGATGTACCCATTTTAGGAGGTATATCCATATTTTCTGGCTTCCCATAATTTTCTGAATGCACCTCAATATGATTTTAGAAGCTGTCTAGTACACAGAAAAAACACACTACATGATCAACATACTAGTGGCACTAATAATTTAAAGAAATTGGTAAACAAAAGAGTTTTGTTTAATTTATAAGAGATGTACCCCTCCAATCAGACCCTTTTGTAAGGGATCTGGGTGATCTAGTTGATAACTCCTTATCATTTGGTCATCATGTCTCCTCAGTAGTTCAGAAAGCCTTTCATTTAGTCCATCTAATTTCCAAAGGCATCTCCATTAGAGCCAAAGAAGAATTGATTGTACTTTACTCATATCGTACCCGACCCATTATCGAATATAACATAGCATTTGGCATATATTTATCTAAATATATCACACAACTTGATAAATCTCAGAGATTCATAACTAAAAAGATCAGTGGCTTCAAAAATCTTAGTTATCAGGAGAGACTGCCCTCCCCCTTTCAATGTACTCAGTCAGTCTCTTGCAGACTCCTCCATGGTGATCTATGTCTAGCCTTTCTTGCCATGAAAGATCCAACTATTTCATCTCCATTTCGTTCACAAAATTAATGGTACATCAAATACTGAGTTAAAGGAATTAAACCTTCATCAGCAGATAAATAAAACACATTAGCATGGCAGATTCATATCATAATGTATCCCTCACTGTTGAAACAAACTTCCACTACATGTCAGAGTTGCACCCTGGCCACTTTCAAGGTAAACCTAGATAATTAGATGGGCAGCCTCAAATTCTCTCCCAGTTTATCCTGCCTTCCCTCTTTGAGGCTAGAGGGAAATTTTGAATAAGATTTTTCGGCTAAGCTTGAAGTGATCTGCAGACTGATTGCCTAGTACTTATCTATGAACAAACATATGATGCTAAAGAGGACACACATCTTATATCTCCTCTTTCAGAAAAACAAAATAAATTACTTTATTGGCTAGAATTCTGCAACAGAGTTCATTATCATCTATAGATTTATACACTGTCTCTTTAATGATGTGCTTATATTTTTCCATCATTTGTGTCACTCTGCTTTTCAAACGTGTTTCTCACTATTTATATTCTTTATTCTATGTTCCATATAAATTCTTTATTCTATATTTAAATTCTCCTTACATGCCTACTGGAATCAAGAAGTTATGTGTTATTTGGTATTCACATTTTATGCTAATTAGATGTCCAGAATTTTGTCTGGCTGTACCTATTTTTCAGGGGCCTTTTCTCATATTTTTTAACATCTGCAGATTGAGAGGTATGCTGGGATGAGAACCTGAGATGGTTAAATAATTGCTCAAAAACAACAGATTCAGTCTGTGGTAATGAAATCCATGTGGTCAAATCTAGCAGGAGCGGCCTTAGGTCAACTGGTGCCCTAGGCAAAAGGGCTCCACGGCACCCCCCACCACACCATCTGGTTCCCCCATTCTAGTCTACTTACACCAAATAAATACTGGAAAAGCGCCCCTACTAGAGCAGCGCCCTAGGCGGCCGCCTAGTTGGCCTATGCCTAAGGCCGGCCATGAAATCTAGCAAGCTATTTTGCAGCTAATTGCCATTGGAAACCTTTTTTTTTTCTGTAGACTGCAGTGCTAATGTGATAATTACTCAAAACAATGGAAAGTAGAAAAGCATGTTAGCTGCTTTGAAAGAATTAAAGAGCTGGCATTTTTTGCCTAGCTATTTTCTGACCAAATTCTTTCCTTGAAAAACATAAATATATACCCACAAATGAACTGGTTCAGCAATACTCATATTTACTGGGACATTATGAAATGAAGTATTTAAGAGTATTGATTAAAAAGGCTTCTGTTATGGTAGCTAAGGATATGTAAGAACAGATATGGATAGTAAAATACAAATACTGAAAATGTTTTTCACCCCTTTAATTTTATATAGAGGTCAGGCATATTTATATCAAACAGAGGAAAAGTTGTGGATAGTAATTAATTACGAGCTGAAGGATTTTATCTGGGAGGGGAAGAGGGCAAGGGTTAAGTGGGATACATTGATCCTCCCAATAGAACATGGTGGTTTAGGATTATCGGATTGAAGGGATATTTTGGAGCTACGCAGTTAAGGCTCATATATATAACACAAGCAGATGGTTATAATTGAAAGTGGAAAGAGATGATGAGGAAGCAAGGAATGTGTTCAAGAAATAAGGAGAGAGTGGGATTTTCAGATCATTAAGGACAATAATAACCATACGGAATATTATAGTCATAAAGTTGCAGAAAGTATTCTAAGAACTAAGCCAACACGGGAAAGGAGAAAGGAGTGACTGCTGATAGGGACAATTGCAAGTTGGGGTAAAGAAAATAAGCAAGAGGGAACTAAAATTTACTGGAGAAAACTAGCAAATAAAAGAAGGAAAGCTAATAGAGTGGGATAAGGCCAAGTAGAAGTTTGGACTACAGATTAGAGACTTCATTCCCTATCAGGGATTGATATAAGAGAATAGGCAAAGATAAAGGGATGGGGGAGTCATAAGTGAAAGACCTGCTTGCATGACAACTAAAAGAATGACTAACAGGATTTTAAAAAAGATATGGAAAGGAGACTGGAAAAACAATTTATGGGGGAACAATGGGAGAACATATGTTTGATTCTCAAGTATGCAATAAAATCCAGAAGGTTTAGGATGCTTGCATGGAAGTATTTGCATATGTATTTTTATACCCCAAGCAGACTTCAAAGATTTTTTTCCTCAGGCAGATAGCAAATGTTGAAGGTGTGATGGGGAAAAAGAGGTACATGGGAACATGTTTTGGGGAGTGTAATGAATTGGCAAATTTAAAAATTCCCTACATAACATTCTGTCAGAAATTGGAGGAGCAAATGGCTGTAACTAAGGAAATGATTCTCTTGAGCAGGATCTGAGTTGCCTTGACATAGTAAGGCCTTATTAAGTTTACTTCTATTGGCTGCCAAAAAAAAGCAATTATTACAAAATCAAAATCTAAAGCAACTATAAGTACAGAATATTGTAAAGAGGTAAAAGAACTATAAGTGGTATTTTTCAGGAGTAGGAATGCGTTTTATGGGACGTCAGTAACTGAGCAATTTATATAATGTTGGACTGAATGACAGTTGTTATATTTTTATTTTATTTTTATTTTGCTTTAACTTTTGCTGTTGTTTACCAGGTTAGTTAATAGGTTAAAAGGTGTTTACAAGGGTAACAACCACAAGGGCCTTTTTAAGCTTAGCCATGCAGCCCAAATCTCTGACAAGTTCTGATCCCCTTGATAAGTATAAGCAGGGGCATGAGAAATTAACCATTTACAGGCTGCCTGTGTCCATTAGAGATGTTATTACCAAACTAGGAATGAATTTCCTGTTCCCTGTCCAACTGTCCAAGTTACACATGAATTGGTTTAGGGAGGAACTCTCCGTCACATGGATGGGGAGTCTATCTGTATAGAATAGGTGTTTGAGACCCTGAATTTTCCTGGTCAGGAAACTCTGTGGTCTCTCCAGCTACTGCATGTGCTTGGCAAGGTACATGCCGAATGGGGCACTGTACTCGATAATGGGTCTGATAAGGGAGAAGTACAGGGATGTTATGACCTCCTTGTTCCTGCATGAAATACCCTTATTTATGAAGTGGGCCATGTAGGAAGCCTTCCTTACAACGGAGCAAACATGGTGGTCAAAGGTTGAGTTGTTATCAACCTGGGTGCCCAAGTCCCCCACAACTGATTGCCTGCTTAGTATGTTGTTATTAATGTGATAATTAATGGGATGCCATTTTCCCCAAAGGGGATAATGATACATTTCTTGGCATTCAGTTTGAGGCCATGCTTCTGGCACCAGTCATTAGTTTGGGTAAGGCCCTCTTGGAGGATGTTCACATCACTAGGGGAATTTAAGACAGCACCCAGCTTGCAGTCATCTGCATACTTGGTCAGCCACAGACCACTGGTTTTCGCTTGCACCTCAGAAAAGTATATCCCAAACAGTAGAGGCCCCAAGACTGATCCTTGGGGTACACCACTCATTATGGGTCTACTACTAGAGGTAGCTTCCATATTTTGACTGAGTGGGTTCTAACAGTGAACCAGTTAGCTACCCATCTGGTAACATATGGGTTGATGCCTAGCTGGGAGAGTTAATCTATTATGCCTGAATGGGGAATAGTGTCGAAGGCTTTGGTTAGGTCAAGGTAGGCAGTGTGCATCGTCTTCCCCTAATCCATGACTGTTTTGAAGAAGTCAACCAAGTTTAACAGGCAAGATCTCCCTTTGACAAAACCAAACTGTGTAGGGTCAAGCATTTGGAGGTTGCCAATGTCCTAGTTAGGCTGATGGGTCTATAACTGCCTGGGTCAGTGGATGCTCCACCTTTATGTAAAGGGATGACAGTGGCTGTCCTCCATTCAGCTTGGATGAAGCCGATGCTCAGGCTTTGGTTGAATAAGGTGCCTAATTAGAAGTTTTTTTTCTGGTTCAATTGTATGTTTGATTATCTAAATAGTTTGATTATCCAAACTAAGTCCCAATTACTTTGGATAATTGACTCTCTACTGTATATGATGGATACTGGCTAAGGCTTTTGCCACCCCTATAATGCCTTTCTAGGCAAGGTTCAAATGACAAATTCACCGCTGTAACAGGTACAAGCAAGCAAAATCTGAGTGTAATGCTACTCCATGCTAGAAGTCTAAACCTCAGAATGCATTCACTCGAGGCACTCCTTAAAATGGAGAACATCGACATCTGTGCAGTGACAGAGACCTGGTTCAAGGCTCCAGAGACCACCCCTGCATTACCAGGCTATAATTCTTACCACACCTTTTGGCCACCTAACCTAGACAAAAACACTAAAGGTGGAGGAGTGTCCATATTCATTAAGGATATCCACACCTCCAGGCTAGTTGCTCAGCATAATGCATCTGAGATTATCCAAGTGCAACTAACTCTGGGCAAGACCACAATCCAAATTATAACTTGTTACTGATCCCCCAGCATGCCCCAGGATTCCCACTCCTCATTTCTTGATACACTGGAAAATATTAGGGTACAACCCAACACCCTAATAATGGGTGATTTCAACTACCTCAACATTAACTAGAAAACTACTCCTGTACCAACTCTTTTGCTCAACGTCTTCTGGAATTCATAAATTCCAACGCCTTGGATCAACTTATCCACACCCCCACCAGGGGCAGCAATATCCTAGACCTGGTCAATACCAACATAGGTGACCAGTGTTCCACACCAGAGGTCAATTCCTCATTGGTCAGATCGGACCACAAGCTAATCAGCCTAGACATCCACTCCCCCCCCCAAGTTAGGGAAACCACCATAAAAAATTTCTCCAAAGCCAACTTCATGCTTCTTAAGACAGAGGTGGCAAACTTCACAACACCCATGCAGACAGACAATAGAGGTACGACTGCTGAATCATACACAAATGCACTTTATAAGCACTTACACCAGTGCATGGATCATGCTATCCCTAACCAAACTAAGATGCTATCCTCCAAAAAAAGGAAGCCAGTCTGGTGCTCCCCTGCCATAAACAAACTCTACAACAGAAGAAAGAAACTGTTGCAAAAAAGAGTAAAATCCCATGACTGGAAGAAATCCCTGATCAGCCTCAGTAAGAAGCTGAGATCCCTCATAAAATCCTCCAAAGCTAGTTACGAAAACAAAATCAACACTGATTCTAAAGACAACCACAAAGCATTCTATTGCTATATCATGAATCTTAATGGCAACACTCAGATCTGCTCTGAGTTACAGCACAATGGCACTAAATATACAGAACTAACTGATATTGCCAACATCCTGGCAGATTGGTTCAGTGCTAACTTTACCCCCCCAACCCCCTAAAGGGCCCATCTCTACACCGGAAGAATGCAGAGTTCCTGTAGTCATGGCTGCACAGGTAAAAACCACACTCTCTCCAAAGCCAAGAACACAGCATCCATGGGACCTGACAACATCCCAGGCTGCGTTCTACATGAACTACAGAATGAACTGGCACCCCACCTAAGCACCATGTTCAATCATAGTGAGAATACAAACTGGAAGTCGACCACCACAATGAATGGATAAAAAGTATTTATTGTGAACAGATAACCAAGACACGCTTCTTCAGATCCTTACAACAAACATCTTCTAAAACCAAGTATATATACACATTTCTAAATTGATCAATTAGCTTAATTAATCTAAACCTAACCATGTGAATAAAATCATCTAATTAAACAAACCAAGCACTGGCAAGTACTATTGCTCATGTTGCAGAGTAGATGGAATAAATAAATAAATAAATGCAGAACCAACAAAGCTCAAACAGTTAAATGATGAACAAAACTCCTTAGTTGAAACAAAGGTAATTAATCATAAAACTATGTGTCTTAAGAACTCTTATTCAACCAGTCCTAATGACTGAAATAAATATATGTTTTAAAACTCTATGTCCTATATATCCTAAGAGTATATGATGAATGTAGAAAATGAAAATAAAAATAAAAATAAAAATAAAAACTGAAATATCTAATGTTGTCAGGCAATGGCATAAAATTACTGCCCTTCCTTTTAAAACTCTATTACATGAATTATCAGTAAAAGTGAAAACCTAGCTTATATATAAATCTAAAATAAAATATATAAAAATATATACAGTGTAAAACAACAATATGAAATTTTTCTATGTATATATGTCTGATAAATAAATATAAACAGTGTAAGGAAAGTATCATAGCCTCACCTCAGGCTTTGTACCCACTGAATGGCGCACAGCGATGGTTATCCCACTCCACAAATGGGGAGCCACCATGGACCCTGGGAACTAACGTCCCATTAGCCTAATGAGCCTGGTCTGCAAGGCCATTGAGCGTGTCATCATGGAACTTATAAACAAAGACATTGGTAATCTCTAAACTCTGGACCCCACCCAGTTCAGTTTTTATAAAAGGCAGATCATGTCTCCTAAACCTGATTGACTTCTTTGAAGCAGTCACCAAAGCCATAGCCATGTTCACACAGCCTACCTAGATCTCGCCAAGGCTTTTGACACCATCCCCCACTCTGGAATTATAAACTCACTAAACTAGGCATAAATCTGTGTCACATGATGGGTTGTCAACTGGCTCACTGACAGAACCCACACTGTGAAAGTAGCAGACTCCAAATCCGACTTCATACAAGTGGAGTACCACAGGGTTCAGTCCTGGGTCCACTCCTGTTTGGTATCTACTTTCGCAGATGACTGCAAACTAGGAGCCATAATTGAAACTCCTAACGATGTGGACATCCTGCAAAAGGGCCTCACTGAGACAGATGCCTGGTGTCAAAGCCATGGCCTCAAGCTCAATGCCAAAAAGTGCATTGTCATCCCCTTTGGTAAAAACTCTTTATCCATGAGCTATCACATAGGTGGTAGTCTACTTAACACCAAAAGTGATAAGAGACCTTGGGACACAGGTGGACAGTAGTCTCTCCTTTGATAATCACATCACCACAGTAGTCAAGAAATCCTTCTACATGGCACACCTCATCACAAAAGGTTTCTCATCCAGGAAAAAAGAGGTCATTGTTCCCCTCTACTCGTCACTCATTAGATCCATTCTAGAGTACAATGCCCCTTTTGGTATGTACTTCACAAGACCTCTACAACAACTGGAAAGGCCGCAGAAATACCTCACAGAGGATTACCGGCCTCAAATAGATGCCCTATGCAGACCGTCTCAAAAAACTCCAGTTTTACTCTGTTGCATATCGCCTACTCAGAGGCGATCTCTGCCTAACATACAAAGCTATGTCAAACCCAGAGCTGTTGGACATGCTCCACTTAAAGAAATCCCAGTCCCTCTGAGCTACATGCTTTAGGGACCTAAACCTTGTCACCACAATAAACAGAACATGCTGGAGGGATAGATTCCTGTCCCATTGACTTCCCATACTCTGGAACAAATTACTTACCTATATCAAACAAAAATCTTGATTGGATGGGAAATAGGAAATTCACCCCGGGGATCATCTCTATGGCTCTGACAGGGGAACAGGAAAATAATTTTCTTTTGTGGCGAAAACCAGGGTACCTTTTTGGCAAGGCTTGTATTGGCCCTAGGGCCGATAGCCTAGTACCTACCTATGAACCTATATTGATTAGTGAATTTTCTCTAGAGCATAAAATTCTTTCGGGAGAGTAGTTTTTATTAACTTGTTAAGGGCTGGGCTATTGTCTGGCTTATAGAGAAGTCTGTGTATTGTAATTAGCTGAGAAAGAGCCAGGTGATCTAGTAGTTATAACAAGTTTAATTATCTTATTAAGTGATAAAGAAATAAATTAAATTACAGAAAAAGAAAACATTAATGTATGATGCTTTTAAATGGAAAAAATCTTCATAAGGTTTGTTTTCCTTCCTATTAATGTATGAGTGCCTATGTCTTAATGCATTTACTCCAATGGATCTCAGGAAGTTTGCACTGTAACTTCGAATGGGTGGAGCCCAAGCCTTTCCACAGAATCGAATTATGTCATCACATTTCAAACAAATGTCCATATCTCTGGAGCCATAAGGATTATGAAAGTAGTATAAATGGCAAACTCTTCAGCACAAACTATTTTTATAGTGGTAGTTTTCTTTAGGTTCTAGGTCTTAAACCAAATTTTATAAGTCACAGTAAACACAGTAACTATTACATTTGTAATGTTGTAAACAACTTACAATACCTGACCAACCACTCACTCAAGCTACACACACACTGTCAGCAGCATTTTATTAATCTAGCTGAGAGCTTTCATATGAGGTTAAGGAGTTCTGTCTATGTTGCTTGGTTGTTGAGATATTTAGTAAAATGTGAAAATTATATCTATATAAATTAATATTATAAAAAACAACAGTTAATATCTATTTACCTGCACTAGACAAAGGTCAAATATTAATACACTTGAGTTTGCTATTGTTTAAACTTTAAGATGAAATCTTTTAAAACCTTTTACATAGCATGGATTTGGAATTATTGATGCAAATATGAACAAGCAATAGTTGACACCTAGAGGCATCAGTAGGAGTTAACTGCACATGCACCTGGAGACATCACTCAGATGTAATGAGCTGTGATAATTTAATAAATGTGTATAAAAAAATTTCACCAGAAGTTTTTGTAGTCAACGTGACTGCGTACAAATGTGTGTATTTGCTCCTGAGTGGGGGAACTAGGGTTGCCACGGCCACAGCCCTCACATCACCCATAATCCCACCCATTTCTGCCCCCTCTACTGTCCACATTCCTCCCATTTTGTGACATCTTCATGATATCAGCTGATGGGAAACACCATCTTTTTCTGTTCCTGATGCCTGCTTTCTGCTGCTTTACTATGCTTTTTTGTAAAAAAGCATAGTAAATCCGCCGATTTAACAAACTCCGATAGTCTGTTTCTTTTTTAAGCAGAATACCGGATTTTGCACAGTGTTTTCTGGACTACCGGACAATCAGTTTGATTTCTGGATAGTCTGAAAAAAAACAGATAGGTGGCAACCCTAGGAGGAACCATTGTATCTATTCAAAGCAGTAAGGAAGTGAAAGGTACTTGTATAGCAATGGTGGCTAATGACTTAAAAAAAAGGGGGAGGAGCAGAAAACATGGAATGGGTGAGTTAATTGGAATGGAACCAGATATATTATAGCATGGTCAATTTTAATTTTACATAAGTAACTTGTCAGAGACTACTGCACATGCAGTCAGTTTTTGATTAGTAGTTCTTCTCTTCAGAATACATAACAGACCTAGTGTGGGACAAAACATATTATTATTAAACTGTTTGTGTCATTGTGATATAATTTTAAACATTATCCTCTCCAAGAAATTTCACAGTTTGTGTTCACAACATAGCATTTACCCCAAGTATCCGATCAGCTTACCTTGACATTGATTTACTTATTTTTTTCCGTATTCTTTTCTTGTACTATTAGCAAACTTTAACTATAAACATAGCTCACTTTAAATGACTCGTAGTCGTCTCTTAATCAAGTTTTTATCTAATGGTTTCACAGCAAAGCTGTTTGACGACTCCATAATTAATACATTAACCTTTGTTCAAATATCAGCTGATGTTATCAACTTATTTAATTGTTCTCACTTCAAAAATGTGCATCTCAAATAGAATTGCATCCATCCTCAATGTCTACTTACATTAATCTTAGTTGTTCTACTGTCTTTTGAGGCTCAGTCTTTAACATCGCAATCCATAACTAATGTCACAATATACTGTATTTTGACAGTGTTCAAAAATATCGTAACCACCTGAGTAGCCCATTGCAGTGGTATTCATTTGCATTTATTAATGTATTTTATTACATGTAAACAGCTTCTGAAAGGGCGAAATCATCCAAATAGTTAGAAATTGTTTAGGTGTTGTACTGTCCCATCTGTATCACAAAGCTGCTTGTAACACTATCTTGTCTGCATAGGCATCATACTAACAAAGTAAACTAATAGGTTCATAGGTAGGTACTAGGCTATTGGCCCTAGGGCCTATATAAGCCTAGCCAAAAAGGTACCCTGGCTTTCGCCACCCAAGAAAATTATGAGTATGTCACTCACAGGTGACTGTGGCCTCAGCTATGTCATATGATTCCTGCCATATGCAAGGCACAGATCACCTCTGAGTAGCCTATATGCCACAAACAACAATGACACTCATTGCAGACAATCCCCATTAAACACAACCTGAAGATGTGAGGTGTCCTTTTGAGGGACCATACTGCTGTGTGCAGTTTATTTTTATTTTATTTTATTTATTTTTATTTTACATTTGTTGACCGGGATAGTCCGACTGGAGTCATGTAAATTTTCAGTGGAAGCCTGGGGAGAAAAGCTCCAAGACAATCAGTAGCATTTAATAATAATTAAAACACATTACAGAGTTGATACGTACAAAGAAAGAAAAACAAACTCACAGGTTAGGGTTACCCCCTGGTTATAGTCTGGGGAAAACTGACAGTAAGTTGACTAATAATTTAAGGTAAGAGTTAGCCAGGCTTGTTACAGTGGCATAGCCAGTTTAGAGCCAGATGTTGTCTGAGTCTGTTTTTAAATTGGGTTAAGGAGGAGAGCAATGTAATATCAGCTGGGAGTAGGTTCCAGACTCTGCCAACAGAGTTTGCAAAGAGGGAGTCCCAGCTACATTGTTAGTTTTGATAGTTTGAATTAGTAGTTTGTTTGAGGATCGAAGCAGTCTGAGATTGTTATAGGGGAGATAATATTTTTAAGAGCTGGTGTATTATCTGGATTTAGGAGGATTTTCTTGGCCACTACCAGAAGGTTAAATAGGATAAGACTGGAAAGTTCTAGCTACTCAAGTTATTTAAGGTTGATGCAGTGGTGTGTCCTAAAGGGCAGACCAGTGGCAAACCTGGCAATGTGATTGTAACATGTTGATAGTCTGTTAAGTACAGACTTGTTTAGATTAGAGAGAAGGGAGGAATCATATAGAAGTGTTGAGAGTAGGTGAGAGCAGGCTATAGAAATCTTAGCTGGAGGGGTTAAGAACGCTTTTATTCTGTATAGTGACCCATGTTTTTTATGTGTGGTCTTGATCAATTGGTTTACATGTAGGTCAAATTTTAGGTTATTATCAATAAGGACACCTAGTAGTTTTGTAGAAGAGTCAGGGGAGATAATTGTCCCATCTTTTGCGTTTATGGTGAAGGTAAAAGCAGTAGACCTTTGTGTGGGTGAGAATAGCAGCATTTTAGTTTTTTTTGGATTTAGTAACAATCAACGTTCAGAGACCCGGTTTTCTATTGTATTAAAGGTGGCCTGGGTAGCAAACCTGAAGTCTGCAGGAGATGTAGCTGAGTAAATCAGGGTGGAGTCATCAGCGTATTGGATACAGCTAACATTTGGGATGACAGTATATAGGTCGTTAATAAAGATGGAAAAGAGAAGGGGCCCTAGTATAGAGCTTTGTGGGACTCCAAGGGTTTTAGGTAACAGGTTGGAGAGCTTGTTCTGCCAGAGAACAGCCTGCTGCCTCCCAAGGTAAGATTTAAACCATTGAAGGGCTTTAGAATCTAAGCAATAAGTCTGCAGGGTGTGTATCAACAGCTGATGATCCACCATGTCAAATGCCTTGGAAAAATCCAAGAAGAGGGCTGAGGATATTTGATTATTGTTTCGGTTGTTATTAATAGTATTTGTAAAAGCTAGTAGGGCAGAAGTCATGCTGTGGTGGGGATGGAAGCCATGTTGGGTATCGGCTAAGAGGTGATTCTGGATTAGGTGGTGCATGAGCTGTTTGTGTATACATTTTTCCATGATCTTTGGAAGTGGAGAAAGTACAGCTATTGGTCTATAATTGGAGAATTCAGTGGAGGGACCTTCTTTATGTAGTGGGATTCCATAGGATGTTTTCCAAATGGTGGGAATTTTAGCCTCAGCTATGGTACGATTAATTAGTATAGAAACTGGGTAGGCAATAGCATCAGCTGAATTCTGAAGGTATTCGGCAGGGAGTTGGTCAGCAGAGAATGTGGTGGGTTTTCATTTTTTGATTAAGGTGCGAATTAATGATGTGGACACTGGCTGGAAGCTGAAAGAGAGTATGTTAATATGGGTAGCACTGTCGGGGCTGGAAGAGCTAGGAAGTAATGGGCTAGCTAGAGCATGAATTGTCTCAGGAAAGAACTGTCGGAGCTAGGAGAGCTAGGAAGTAATGGGCTAGCTAGAGCACGAATTGTCTCAGTAAAGAACTGTTGGTGCTGAGAGAGCTAGGAAGTAATGGGCTAGCTAGAGCATGAATTGTCTCAGTAAAGAACTGTTGGTGCTGAGAGAGCTAGGAAGTAATGGGCTAGCTAGAGCATGAATTGTCTCAGTAAAGAACTGTCGGAGCTGGGAGAGCTAGGAAGTACTGGGCTAGCTAGAGCATGAATTGTCTCAGTAAAGAACTGTCAGAGCTGGGAGAGCTAGGAAGTAATGAGCTAACTAGAGTATGAATTGTCTCAGTAAAGAACTGTTGGAGCTGGGAGAGCTAGGAAGTAATGGGCTAGCTAGAGCATGAATTGTCTCAGTAAAGAACTGTTGGAGCTGGGAGAGCTAGGAAGTAATGGGCTAGCTAGAGCATGAATTGTCTCAGGAAAGAACTATCGAAGCTGGGAGAGCTAGGAGGTAATGTGCTAGCGAGAGCATGAATTGTCTCAGTAAAGAACCGTCAGAGCTGGGAGAGCTAGGAAGTAATGGGCTAGCTAGAGCATGAATTGTCTCAGTAAAGAACTGTTGGTGCTGAGAGAGCTAGGAAGTAATGGGCTAGCTAGAGCATGAATTGTCTCAGTAAAGAACTGTTGGTGCTGAGAGAGCTAGGAAGTAATGGGCTAGCTAGAGCATGAATTGTCTCAGTAAAGAACTGTCGGAGCTGGGAGAGCTAGGAAGTACTGGGCTAGCTAGAGCATGAATTGTCTCAGTAAAGAACTGTCAGAGCTGGGAGAGCTAGGAAGTAATGAGCTAACTAGAGTATGAATTGTCTCAGTAAAGAACTGTTGGAGCTGGGAGAGCTAGGAAGTAATGGGCTAGCTAGAGCATGAATTGTCTCAGTAAAGAACTGTTGGAGCTGGGAGAGCTAGGAAGTAATGGGCTAGCTAGAGCATGAATTGTCTCAGGAAAGAACTATCGAAGCTGGGAGAGCTAGGAGGTAATGTGCTAGCGAGAGCATGAATTGTCTCAGTAAAGAACCGTCAGAGCTGGGAGAGCTAGGAAGTAATGGGCTAGCTAGAGCATGAATTGTCTCAGTAAAGAACTGTTGGTGCTGAGAGAGCTAGGAAGTAATGGGCTAGCTAGAGCATGAATTGTCTCAGTAAAGAACTGTTGGTGCTGAGAGAGCTAGGAAGTAATGGGCTAGCTAGAGCATGAATTGTCTCAGTAAAGCACTGTCGGAGCTGGGAGAGCTAGGAAGTAATGGGCTGGCTAGAGCATGAATTGTCTCAGTAAAGAACTGTCGGAGCTGGGAGAGCTAGGAGGTAATGGGCTAGCTAGAGCATGAATTGTCTCAGTAAAGAACTGTCAGGGCTGGGAGAGCTAGGAGGTAATGGGCTAGCTAGAGCATGAATTGTCTCAGTAAAGAACTGTCGGAGCTGGGAGAGCTAGGATGTAATGGGCTAGCTAGAGCATGAATTGTCTCAGTAAAGAACTGTCGGAGCTGGGAGAGCTAGGAGGTAATGGGCTAGCTAGAGCACGAATTGTCTCAGTAAAGAACTGTCAGAGCTGGGAGAGCTAGGAAGTAATGGGCTAGCTAGAGCAAGAATTGTCTCAGTAAAGAACTGTCGGATCTGGGAGAGCTAGGAAGTAATGGGCTAGCTAGAGCATGAATTGTCTCAGTAAAGAACTGTCGGGGCTGGGAGAGCTAGGAAGTAATGGGCTAGCTAGAGCATGAATTGTCTCGGTAAAGAACTGTCGGAGCTGGGAGAGCTAGGAAGTAATGGGCTAGCTAGAGCAAGAATTGTCTCAGTAAAGAACTGTCGGATCTGGGAGAGCTAGGAAGTAATGGGCTAGCTAGAGCATGAATTGTCTCAGTAAAGAACTGTCAGGGCTGGGAGAACTTGGAGGTAATGGGCTAGCTAGAGCATGAATTGTCTCAGTAAAGAACTGTCGGGGCTGGGAGAGCTAGGAAGTAATGGGCTAGCTAGAGCAAGAATTGTCTCAGTAAAGAACTGTCGGATCTGGGAGAGCTAGGAAGTAATGGGCTAGCTAGAGCATGAATTGTCTCAGTAAAGAACTGTCGGGGCTGGGAGAGCTAGGAAGTAATGGGCTAGCTAGAGCATGAATTGTCTCAGTAAAGAACTGTCGGGGCTGGGAGAGCTAGGAAGTAATGGGCTAGCTAGAGCATGAATTGTCTCAGTAAAGAACTGTCGGAGCTGGGAGAGCTAGGAGGTAATGGGCTAGCTACAGCATGAATTGTCTCAGTAAAGAACTGTCGGGGCCGGGAGAGCTAGGAAGTAATGGGCTAGCTAGAGCATGAATTGTCTCAGTAAAGAACTGTCGGAGCTGGGAGAGCTAGGAAGTAATGGGCTAGCTACAGCATGAATTGTCTCAGTAAAGAACTGTCGGAGCTGGGAGAGCTAGGAAGTAATGGGCTAGATAGAGCATGAATTGTCTCAGTAAAGAACTGTCAGAGCTGGGAGAGCTAGGAAGTAATGGGCTAGCTAGAGCATGAATTGTCTCAGGAAAGAACTGTCGGGACTGGGAGTGTTAGGAAGTAATGGGCTAGCTAGAGCATGAATTGTCTCAGTAAAGAACTGTTGGAGCTGGGAGACCTAGGAAGTAATGGGGTAGCTGGAGTATGAATTGTCTCGGTAAAGAACTGTCGGAGCTGGGAGAGCTAGGAAGTAATGGGCTAGCTAGAGCATGAATTGTCTCAGTAAAGAACTGTCGGGGCTGGGAGAGCTAGGAAGTAATGGGCTAGCTAGAGCATGAATTGTCTCAGTAAAGAACTGTCGGGGCCGAGAGAGATAGGAAGTAATGGGCTAGCTAGAGCATGAATTGTCTCAGTAAAGAACTGTCGGGGCTGGGAGAGCTGGGAAGTAATGGGCTAGCTAGAGCATGAATTGTCTCAGTAAAGAACTGTCGGAGATGGGAGAGCTAGGAAGTAATGGGCTAGCTAGTGCATAAATTGTCTCAGTAAAGAACTGTCGGAGCTGGGAGAGCTAGGAGGTAATGGGCTAGCTAGAGCATGAATTGTCTCAGTAAAGAAATGGTTAAAACTGTCTGAGACATCCTCAGGGGATTTGTCAGTGATAGCGGCGGGGATAGGGGTAGATATTTTACAGGGTTGAAGCAGATTATTCAGACCAGACCAGAATTTCTGAGGGTTGTTCCGGTTGGCTGTCTGTAGATTACAGTAGTATTGTTTTTTGTCGTGTAAGATGGATTTTTTAGTTTCATCCCTAGCCTGTCAGTATTTAGTGGAGTGCCATCTAGCCCAAAGTTGGTTTCTGTTGTTAATTTTTAGTCGAGACATTTTAGAAAGCCATGGTGTAGTTTTAGCTTTAGTTCGCTTTAAGCAGGCAGGTGCGTGACAGTCAAGGATTTCAAGACATTTATTGTTAAAATATGCAACTGCCTCCTCCAATGGGAGGTGTATTAGCAAAGACCAATTACAGGAATTAAGTTCCTGCTGGAATTTGGCAGGGTCAAAGTCATTTTCATTTCTGGCTTTTCTGAGTAAGGGTATTTGCAGATTAATGGCATTTTGCTTAACTATATAAGTGAGAAGGTAGTCACTTAGATCAACGGGGAGGGTACCAGAGGTATACAGTTGGGAGTTGCTATTAACGAGTACCCAGTCGAGTATGCTTTCTTTTTGATTGAGTTTTCCTAGCTTGGTAGGGGTAGTTATGATTTGTGAGAATGCATGCAGGTTAATGTGGGTAGTAGGGGACTCTAAGAACAGGTGCCCCAGTCTATGTTGAAGTCTCCAAACAGTAGGGTTTCTTGGGGGTAGTAACATGAAAGCCAGTGTAGGGTGTCTTCAAGTGTGGCTATTTTATTACCTGGGGGGATATACATACAGATGATGTTTATGCATTTACTTTTGTTAAGTTGCAGTCTGGTAGCAAGAATTACTGAATTATTAATACAAGGTGGTTGATTAACATCTATGATTACATTCAACTCAGATTTGTAGAGTATTGCTACACTCCCCCCCCCTTCCTGGAAGCATGAGCCAGCCTGTGTATGTTATACCCAGGTGGTAACACTTCATTGTCAGTAGTGTTAGGTTTTAGCAATTGCCAGTACTGTTTGGAAAGGTACATCAATAGATGGCCATTGCACTCAGATATTGGCATGCTGAGAGAAAAGTACTTAGAGGTTATGAGTATGTTGCTCACAGGTGACTGTGGCCTCAGCTGTGTCATATGATTACTGCCATACCACTACAGAGACATGGTGATCTGAGGCACATTAGGTGTAAACCTGTGTGACCAGGTCTGTGTGCCCAGTTCTTTCACCCCTGAGCATGTACATCACATGTTGCGACTGATGTGCTACTTACCAGGTACATAGGTCATGCTGATGGAAATGATACTACATATATATTTACTGGAGTATATGGCCATTAGTATGTCAACAGGCATGTGTTAGCAATACCCTCTTGCAGGATAGTGACATAGTGGATAGAGATTTTATGAGTGCTCACAATTTGGAGGCATCAGTCAACATTGTTAGCCACAGTCATACAGTAGTTACATGTATTGTGATTAAATGGATTCCAAGCAGTAGAGGACCCAGGTCTGCACCCTGTTGAGCACTACTGCTTACAGATCAGCTATTGAAGGCAGATGTCCCTATGTTGTATATGTGTGCCATCAATGGGCCACTTAGTGACCCCTACAATGACAGTATCGTGGATGCCTTAGTGGGTGCTTTGTAAATGCTGCCTGAGCAGAGGATATAGTCAGACGGTTTGGCTCAGTCTAGGGGTTGTATGCTCTGATATCTCACCCAGGTCCTTGGTGACTGCCTTGGAAATGTCCACCATGTGTAACAGTCATGCTCCCCCTGTCACACATCCAAGCTGTGTACAGTCAACTGTGTGTAGATCACATATATGTGTGATTATCAGCTCCATGATGATTGCCCCTACAGGCATACAGATATGGATACTTAGACAAAGAGGTGTATAGCTATGTTGGTCAGTGGATGCACCACTTCTGTGCAAGGGTATAACAGTTGTCGTTGTCCACTCAGCTGATGTGCAGCCAGTGGTGTCAGTATGATTGCAAGGGTTTCCCAATGGTGTTAGTAATTCTTGTCAGTTCCCATGTGGGATGCAGCCTGGAATGTTAGCATGTGCAATAGATGCTGTCTATCTTCCAATGAGAATCCAGTTATGAACTGCTCTGTAAATATGGAAGTTATGGGACAGGTTGTAGGAATGTCATGTGTCAGATGTGGTGGGGACAAGGGAGTGAAGTTTACACAGACAGTGTGAGAGTACAGGTTAGGTATGAGTACAGACCCATCATACGTGGCATCATGACATATGAGGTCACCGACAATCTGGGCCTGTCCTTTGAGGTCACACATGTAACTACACTGTGGGTTGTGGTTATGCTTTGTGTGGGTGGCTAATTTTGTCACTTACTGTGTCTACACAACATCACAACAACACTGTATGCTTCTTTTACCTCAGGATATAGTGCCTCCATGTTAGGGGGGGGCACCCTCACCCCAACTGTCACACAGCACTGTCCACCTGTTATTGTACAGCATGATAATAGCAGTTGTCCACCAGTTAGGTTTGCTGAGCCATGATGAGCCTGTGTCCCTCCTGTCATGTACAGCCAAGTTCATGCAGTTGTAATGCTGCTGACATCATGCATGGGTGTAGAGCTCTGCATAGTTGTCTGTGCCATCTGAAGGGGGAGGGTGCAGTCACGCTATGTCAACCATCCCATAAGGGGTAATAAATGACTTTCTTTACATATATGTCTGTATTGTCTGCAAGAGGGGTATGTTCTGGTAGTTCTAAGAAGACTGATCTGTGGCCAGATCCACCAGGGAGGACCTCACATTGGGGGGGGGGGCTGTACTGGTCACCCATATTGGCAAACACATGATCCAGTACATTGGTTCCTGGTGTGGGGATGTCATGGCACTGCTGCAAGGCATTGTAGGTAAGGACCTGGACCATCCTTTGGGCAAGTGAGCCACAACATGACTAAGCAACACAGTGTGTACATATTATACTTCCCTAACATGTTTGTCTGTGCTCTGTACAGACACCTTGCATGACTCTCTTCTTGTAACATGCTGGAAGTAACTGCAATACTTCCTTGCACAGAGGAAAACTAGCATGTAGTGCTAAGCGGTGTCCCCAGATCTCTGAGTCATATCCCCTGAAATGCCATAATAGGAGTTAGCATGGATACAAGCACTAACACTTTTGCACACCTACTGAAACTGCACCAAACACTGTTACTTTTGTTCAAGCCCAGATCATGCCTACCAACTGTAACCAGTGGAGCCCATTGACTGTTACACTATGCAATTGATGTTGGACATATGTCTCACTCCACCAACCATGGCCTGACAAAATAAAGGACAATATTAGGCCAGCAGGCCTTGCTAGAAACTGTGTACATCATGTACAGACTGTTAAGTTAGCTGGTGGTTAGGCAAGGGTCTGACAGTCATACTCTATGAAGATAGTATTGGGTGATCTATGCTGCCCTGACGCCAGTCACCAGTGGAGTTCACCATCCTCCATTATTGGCATACCCCATCTACTTATTCCCTCTGTGCAGTCACAGCCACTGTCACTGACCTCTGACTGAGTACATTAGCAGGTGGTTGCATATTAGGAGCTGTCACAGAATCCCACACACAACCAAGTTATCAAGGATGGCCTAAGACATAGTCAATTGTTCTCTGAGCCACTGACAAAGACTAAATGCCAATGAATACACAATACTATCCTGTGGGAAATCATCCACCCCTGCAAAATATTGTAGTATCCGCACACTGCACACAGTTGAGCCATTACACATGGAGTTATGGACACAGAGAGTAAAGCAGCCTTTGACTTTCACTGGTCGGTAAGATGTGGGGATGCATTCATTGTTGTACAACCTATACTGACAAGTTTGGGATGTAAATCACAGACTGTCACTGCTAAGCTGAATGTGGCAGTCATCACACCTATCATCGTGTGCAATGGCACCCTTGTTATGTCACTACACAGGCATATTGTATAACTGTAGCAGCCACACAGATTCCATGGTACATCTATGCACAGTGTAGATAACATGTCCTATGGAGTCCATGTCATGATCGTACATGTGTAGTCTGTCTCCTAAATGCTTTGGGGGGGATGTGCATGGTTCCATAAAGGGAGGTGTCAAATCCCACTGTGTACTTCTCACATATCCATGATAGGACTAACACATATCTCACCTGTTCTACACACCTACAACACCACTGTGGTATACATAGTACATGCTAGAGAGACAGGTATGTAACACAGACAGTGCACCTTACATGAAACAGCCCCCCCACCCATGCATGTGAAGCACTCATCTGCTGTGACACACAATAGGATGCAGAACATGACAATCATAACTGGTGTCGGGCAACTGTCTGTACTGGACACAGGATATTTGTAGATGGGTCATTTCCATCACCACAGCTTGTAGGTGTGTTAGTTCCCAAAACTCTGGTGACACTTATCAAGAGTAGCTGACCTTTTCACAGATTAGGGATGCATGAGTATGCTGAATGCCACCATTGTCCTTGTTAGCCTGTTATACACATATGAGCCTATGGAGCCATGCACCTATACTGCTGTACCTTGCTGAAGACATATTTATGCTGTGCTGACATGCCATCCTGTGCTGCTTTATTGCCGCTGTGTATCCATATGTTATCCCAACAGACTTCAGAAACAGATCTGTGACACACCTGTCATTATGTAACTATACAGCCGTTACAACATCATGCAACATAAGTGGAGTACATGTAAACCTCATCACCACAAGTAATATGCTTAGGAATGAAAAAGAATAGTGCAACACAAAAAAATCTTTGCTACCTTTTTTAATCCTTTTGTAATCCTTTATTCAAACAGAAACATTACCTGATATAGCAATTAGCATGAAATTATTCTTCTCAATGTATAAATAAGTAATTATGAGCTCCATAGATTTGCTCTAAAGTTTAAATTTATTAGCTATTACCCTCTATATTCTAATCACATTCACTCTCTGTAATCTGCTGAGCCTCTTGTCTGTTTTCAGTTAAGACCTGAGGAATACAATTTTGGTCCTAAAAAGGTAAAGAACCCAGACATATCATGCTAAAAGTAATTTGCCAAACCTGGCAAGACAGAAAAATATTGACTTTAAAAATAGACACCACTCATTGACTGGAATTCAGAAAGGCTTAATGCGACATGAAAGCCTTTACTCTGAAGGTGTCTGAATTGTGGTAAGCCTGACTGATTCGGGTAGACCACTCTCTCACTATTGTTTTCCCCTAATGGCAATCATAGTATGGAGAGCAATCTTGCTGTCAAAGCTGCATGTAAATGTGGCAGTCCAAGGAGATGACTAATGCAAATAAGCTATTTGCTCTCCTCTTTCCAGGAAATGGCACTGGAAGAGGATAAACAGAGAGAATCACTCTTCCATGTTAATTTCATTGCAAGAAGCAAGATGTGAACATTGTCAAAAAGATGGTATTCACCCACTCACCCCATAAAAATGTCTGCTACTTATACCATGACTACAGGTAGGTAAAAAGAAGTGGCAGTGTTTGTGCATGTGTGTTTGTGTGCACGAGCATGCACGGATGTATGCCTATGCGAATGCACATGCGTGTATATGTGTATGGCTGGGTGGTTCCCCTGAAGGAAGCAAGTATTATAAGCTGCCCCTATATATGTTGTGTGTGTGTGCATGTGTGTGTGTGTGTGTGTTTCTGTAAATGAAGAGATTCACATCTAGATCAGGGGAGGTCATCGTGCCTCTTTACTCATCCCTCATCAGGCCCATAATTGAGTACAATGCCCCTTTTGGGATGTACCTTACCAGACACCTGCAGCAACTGGAAAGACCCCAAAAGTACCTCACCAAGAGGATCAAAGGGCTCAAACAGATGCCATATGCTGCCCAGTTAAAGAAACTCCAGCTCTACTCAGTGGCATACCGCCTGCTCAGAGGCGATCTGTGCCTGACATATAAAGCCATGTCCAACCCGAAATTAATGGACATGCTGCACCTCAGAAAATCCAAATCCCATTGAGCTACGCACTCGAGAGACTTGAACCTCAGCACTGAAATAAATAGGACATGCTGGAGGGACAGATTCATAACCCAGAGGCTCCCTTCACTCTGGAATAAAATCCCAGTCCAGATTAGGCAGAGTCCCTCATTGACTCTCTTCAAGAGGAATCTTGATGAGTAGATGGGAGATCGTAGGTTTACCCCGGGTATCACTTCTGTGTCACTGTTAGACAGAGGCACAGTATACTAACCTCGAAAAAGGGCATAGCAAAATTAATTTAAAATGGGTGGCGAAAGCCAAACACACCTTGGCTAGGCTTATAAATGTCCTAGGGCAGATAGCCTAGTATGAACCTATTAACCTATGAAATGTCTGGGAGTGTGGGTGCATGTTGGAGGGGTGCTTATTCTACCATGGTGTGTGGGCTGATTACAGAACAGTAGCATGGTCAGGTCTGACATTGCAATGTTTAAGTCCAATGCATTGTAATTAGCTGTTAATAATGAGTTTCTCTGCATTGGCTATATCATGCTTCTGAATCTCATATTTTTGCCATTTCACTACTTGACCAACCCACATTAGTCAGTTAGCAGAGACTGAGAGAATCTTTCTGAACTCCAAAGATTATTTTTATGTGCGTTACTCCTGGCATACCAATCTTTTTTTTTTTTTTTTTTTAACAGCTGAACTCTTTCAACAATAAACAATTAACTCATAAAACTTCAAAAAGACATCAGCACTATCTTACCAGATGAATGTATTATAACTTACCTAAAAGACTTACAGAAATGCAACACTTCTGCCCACCATCATGCACTTTTGGGGAGACTGAACCACCTACAATGTGTATTCATTTTTTTTTTTTTTTTTTTTTTTTTTTATGCTGAGCCCTTACAGACTTAGAGGAATGGAAATGCTTAGCTTGCCAGTACTCCTGTATCTCTGGGGTTGTTTGGTGTCTGAATTACATGGCAGCATCTCCATTTTGATGAAGCACAGAAGAGAATGTAACAGTGATCCATCTTTCTTGATGTTATGTAATTTAAGAAATGATGTAAAATGCATGGAGGTGTAAGGGCAGGATATAGCATTAGACAACTGCCTATGGCCCAGTGCTGACAGTTGGGACCTGCCTGGCCACTCAAAAACGAAATGACAATGCACTGTGTGTGCATGTGAGCAACAGCCCTGGTTAAGCTCGGTGTGGGAGCTCTGCCTTCCAAGATTTTCATGGGGAGAAGTTTGAGTTGAGGAGATTTCAGTCAGTGAGATGGATGGAGAAGGAGATGGAGAAAAAAGAGCTTGAGAATTTAACCAATGAGAAGAGAGAGAGGAGTGTGATAAGTGCACAGTATATTAGGAGTATCTGTGATGGTCTTTTGCATGGACTATCATTGCATTGACTAATACCCAGTGCCATTTTTTCCTTGAATCTCTCCTGCAGCATCCTAGAGAGAGAGAGAGAGAGAAAGACAGAGAGACAGAAAGAGAGAGAAGTGCTGGCTGTAACAGTCCTTGCACCATATTATCATATTCAGAGAGTCTTTTTGCTAGTGATGCATAGGTAGGTATCGGTGTGTGTGTTTCTGCCTGAATTTCTCTCTTTTTTTCAGGTTTGCAATTGGTCTGAAATGCCAATCAGCATTTTATATGTTTTTGTTATTCAGAATATGTGCATCCCCTGTTTTAAAAATACTTATTAACCTATTTTTGTTTATTAGCCAAATCCCAGGAGGACTCTAGTTAAGTGACTTGCTCAGAGTCACACAGTAGGGAAATGGAGCTAGAAAGAATCAAACCATGTACTGTTAACATCAAGAAGCACATCATTAAGAGCTTAGAGCCTTAAGCCTCTGCACCATCCGCCAGACTTTCATTTTCTGGTAAATCACTATGGATTACAATTAATCAGTAATGCCACTTATTAGTTTCATACTTATTAATGTTCAGAACTGTATATCTATGCAGCACCTGTTCTGTTAATGTTTCAAGTGAATTATAATTGCTTGGCACTTAAGGTCCTGAGCTGTTATCAAACTGCTTCTTGCAATCAAAAGTACAGGGTTTGAATGTTTCCACCTGCATTTGCCAGCAGTCTGAATTTGAGCAAGTCACAGACAGTGCTTCTAGGTCACCTAGCTTGTCATGTGCGCTTACCTACTTAAGAAGTAGATAACAGAAAATAATGTCTAAAATTTGTCCTTTAATTATTTTTGGCTTTGTCCAGAATTCTTGAGCAAAGAAGATGATGAAAAATGTGTGGCTTTTTGGCAAACTTTTGTGGATTGCAGTCATCAAATAATGAACAACATGTGGATTTCAGACTTATTGTTGTGTCTTTCGGCTTTTCCTGGTTAGGGGTCGCCACAGCGAAACTCCAGTCCGCTAATGATTGGCAGTAGATTTTTACGTGCCGAGTTGCCGGCCCTGATGCACAACCTTCAACGAATGTACACCTATTCACGCATGTCTCCACACAGAAGACACTCTAGCTGACAATCAAACAGGACAACGTCTTACTATGAAGCGACAACGCTACCGCAGCACCACCACCGCAGTATCATCCAAAAATGCTTGCTAATGAAAAGCATGTTATTCTAGCAACTTTTTAAGTATATAAGAGAAACATTTAAAATCTGTTCCTGATTTTTAGGTCTTTGTCATTGATTCTTGACCTGAGAAAAGGGTAGAGTAGGGTTGCAATGGATTCCTCTTTATGGTTCTGACAGCACCAAACTGAGATACATTAATGGCCCATTATTAATTAATGTGTTCATTCTTTTGATCTCAAGCAGATAACTGAGGTCAGCAGTCACACGTGTGTGTGTGTGTGTGTGTGTGTGTGTGTGTGTGTGTGTGTGTGTGTGTGTGTGTGTGTGTGTGTGTGTGTGTGTGTGTGTGTCTGTGTGTCTGTGTGTGTCTGTGTGTCTGTGTGTGTGTGTGTCTGTGTGTGTCTGTGTGTGTGTGTGTGTGTGTGTGTGTGTGTGTGTGTGTGTCTGTGTGTGTGTGTGTGTGTGTCTGTGTGTGTGTGTGTGTGTGTGTGTGTACATGGTTCCTGCAACCCACAATAGCTAGGAAGGAAATGATTGTAAACAGGAACATTATCATATAAGCCATGGTCCTTGTTTTGTTGAATGCTGTCAGTATGATTATTTGCCTGTGGATAAACTGCATGGCACAAAGTGTTTGAGTTTAATGTTGATATTTTAAATACAAATGCATTTTTAATTTAGTTTATTTTTTTCAGATAAACAAGTGTGAAATGCATTGTGCTGTGACATAGTCTGTTTGATACTTATTGCAGATGGAAAAGGTTGTGAGGTGTTAATGAGATGCTTCTATAGTACAGGGTTTGATTCCCTCAGCCTTCATTTGTCTGCTCTGTGACTCTGACCAAGTCACTTTACTAGACAGTGCTCCGGGGCTGCCCATGAAAAGGGACACTTGCATCCACTGGGCTGTCCCAAGCTGTTAGTGACTGCATTGTACATTAGTCTTTTGAATTCCTGCACTGTTAGTGGCCATTTGCTAAACAAAACAGGCTCACATTGAAAACAGACATGGCATGAGCATCAGTTAATTTCTCTTCCCTTGAAATTTGCATTTATTGAAAATCCATCTTGCACCCCATTATACTACACGTGCTGTGATTCATAGTCAATTGGCTGTCAGTGAGTTTGTTGTAAGACTTAAAATAACAGTTTGAAATTAAATCCAAATCTTTGTGATCGTCGAAAAAGTAAAAAATAAAATAATATGCACATTGGCAGGATCTATGTTAATTAGGGACAGACAGCCATGTAGTGGAATACTGGTATGGCTGCATATGTGGGGGAGGGCTCCATTTCCCCTTCACAGGGCCTTATTTGACCATGATTTTGCTGAGAGGTTGATATATGTGTTCCTAGATGTGTAAACAAAGTACTCCTTTAAAAAACTGACATTAAGAAAAATGCTATTTGCAAAATGATAAAATAAAAAATATATATATCCCGCGGTTGTGGTGCTGCGGTAGCGTTGTCGCCTCACAGTAAGACGCTGTCCGGTTCGATTCTCAGCTAGAGCGTCTTCTGCGTGGAGACATGCGTTAATGGGCGTATCTTCGTTAAAGGTTGTGCGTCAGGGCTGGTAACTCGGCACGTAAAAATCAACTACCAATCATCAGCGGACCGGAGTTCCGCTGTGGCAACCCCTAACCGGGAAAAGCCGAAAGACGCAAACAAACAAATAGTTTTTAAAATGAACGAACCATTGACCTCTAACCTGGTATGGCAATTCTTCTGATTGGGGAAAATATGGATAAACCATTGGAAAAATGACAGCTTTCTTCCTGTTTGAAAGCAACTGGCGGTTGTTATTCAGTGGTAGTGGTACTGCTATAAGATGAGAGCATTAATACAGAGTCAAGTATCATGCTTTAATCAACTAGACTGATACAGGTAGCAGTATATCAGCCCTAGATTTTTAATCTTCAACTACAGCATATAAAGTTCTACAGACCACATTGGATTATCTCAGGATTCCTTATACTACTAGGAGTACCTGAAAGTAAAAAAAGGCAATATACATTATAAATTAGTAAAAAGGAAAATAAAAATGTATAAGAAAAAATACAGTCAATGATGTAACCAAACAAAACAAGTCAACCAGTTATTTAGTAAGAAAAAATAGCTTATTTTGTCAAAATAAGATTTTATTTTTGCTCTGCAGCTATCCTTGCATTCTGAGTCAGTCCTTCTCTATCCAGAAGTTACTTTCCTGTTTCATTTTTGCTTTTCCTGGGCTGGGTCAGGCACCTGTCAGCTGACACAGCCTCAGCTAGTAGGAAAAGACTGTTCACTTAATCTTCATCTAATAGTTCAGCCAGGCCCCAGTAGTCTAATTTCAACCTCCTCGCCACAAAAACAGTATAAGTTTAATAAGACACAATTGTTTTGGTCTTTACAATGGGCTGTGCTGCAATTCTAAGCTATTTTAAAAATACCTAGCTGAGTTAGCTAATGTTTTTCACCGAAACCTGAAACCTGTATATGCTGCTAAGCTCCAAATCAAGAGGGGGATGTGGGATTGTTTGTTTAGATTAAAATCACTAAGCAAAAAAAAATGTTTAAAGCCACATTTGGAGCTGCTACAGCCCAGCAGTCCCGTATAATGAAGTATTAGCAATGCATTGTTATTGAGAGTGCTCTGTTTCTTAGCCGTATAGTGGTACTTAGTATTGCAGTGTTACATAGCATCATAGCTCTCAACCTCTTAGTACACAAAATCTGGACAAAACCAGAAATAATGCTGGAGCCAAAGCCTCAAAAATAAGCACACATTTTAAATACTGCTCTTATAAACTTAGAAAGTTGCTAGAATAAAAGGTCTTGTGTTCCAAGCATCTTCTGAAGGATATGAAGTCTGAAATTCAAATTACTCTTATTATTTAGTGAATTCACACCTCGATGATTTGCCACAAAAATCCAGAAAATGACAAATTTTATGAGGAGCAGACCAAAACTATGAGGCAAAAATCTGAACATTCTGCAAAAATCTGTACAGCTGCAAGGTATGCATATCTGTATAATATTACTTAACACTGCAGTTCTACCTAGCAGTATAATGTTACTTCACAATGTAGTGTTATTTAGCAGTATAATGTCACTTCACAGTATTGTGTTATTTAGCAGTATAATGTTACTTCACAGTGTAGTGCTATCTAGCAGTATAATGTTACTTCACAGTGTAGTATTTAGCAGTATAATGTTACTTCACAATGTAGTGTTATTTAGCAGTATAATGTTACTACACAATGTAGTGTTATTTAGCAGTATAATGTTACTACACAATGTAGTGTTATTTAGCAGTATAATGTTACTTCACAGTATTGTGTTATTTAGCAGTATAATATTACTTCACAGTGTATTGTTATCTAGCAGTATAATGTTACTTCACAGTGTAGTATTTAGCAGTATAATGTTACTTCACAATGTAGTGTTATTTAGCAGTATAATGTTACTACACAATGTAGTGTTATTTAGCAATAAAATGTTACTTCACAATGTAGTGTTATTTAGCAGTATAATGTATTTAGCAGCATAATGCTACTTCACAGTGTAGTGTTATTTAGCAGTATGATTTTACTTCATAATGTAGTATTATTTAGCAGTATAATGTTACTTCACAATGTAGTGTTTTTTAGCAGTATAATGTTACTGCACAATGTAGTGTTATTTAGCAGCATAATGCTACTTCACAGTGTAGTGTTATTTAGCAGTATAATTTTACTTTACAGTGTAGTGTTATTCAGCAGTATACTTTTACTTTACAATGTAGTGTTATTTAGCAGTATAATGCTATCTCACAATGTAGTGTTATTTAGCAGTATAATGTTACTTCACAATGTAGTGTTATTTAGCAGTATAATGTTACTACACAATGTACTGTTATTTAGCAATAAAATGTTACTTCACAATGTAGTGTTATTTAGCAGTATAATGTATTTAGCAGCATAATGCTACTTCACAGTGTAGTGTTATTTAGCAGTATAATTTTACTTTATAATGTAGTGTTATTTAGCAGTATAATGTTACTTCACAATGTAGTGTTTTTTAGCAGTATAATGTTACTACACAATGTAGTGTTATTTAGCAGCATAATGCTACTTCACAGTGTAGTGTTATTTAGCAGTATAATTTTACTTTACAGTGTAGTGTTATTCAGCAGTATACTGTTACTTTACAATGTAGTGTTATTTAGCAGTATAATGCTATCTCACAGTGTAGTGTTATTTAGCAGTATAATGTTACTTCACAATGTAGTGTTATTTAGCTGTATAATGTTACTTCACAGTGAAGTGTTATTTAGCAGTATAATGCTACTTAGCACTGCAGTGCTGCTTTGGAGTATAATGTTACTTAGCAACACAGTATTAATTTGTGAAAATAGGCAAGAGCTGTGTTGAACAGTGATTGTTTGTACCTTGACAGCTACAGCAGTTAAGGAAGCACATGGGAGAGGGTGGTGTTAAGCAAGTTCAGTCATGCGCAAGTCATGAATGTGCATGCAGCTAGACTCATGTTGGCTGTACAATAAGCTGCTGTTAACTCGCAATTTCTATCTCAACTGGTCATTTTACATGGTGTCAGAAGTGTGATGACAACTAAATATCATCCAAGTGTAATGAACAACTTAAACGCAAAAGGTAATTGAATTTTCATTGCCAGCATGGCAGAAGGCTTTTGTAGACCCAAACCATTAATGTTTGATGATAATAGTGCAAAGAATTGGTGTATGTTTGCACAGGAATACGTCTCATAGCAGCTTCACATTCAGATAAAGATACACAGACTCATGCATTTATGCTTCTCAATTTAGCAGGCTCGGAGGCCATTGAACGAGAACATTCTTTTGTATACACACCTGCTGTTTATGCAGGGGAGGGTGAAAATCACAGCATCATAGCTCAAGCAGAAATGTGCAAAGATCTGGAATGCTTACAATGCAAACTTAGAGAACTGTGTAACCCTCAAATGAAAATTACAATGAAAAGACATACATTCAATACTGGAAATCAGAAGCATGGGGAAACTATCAAAGTGTATGTTACCAACTTAAGAAATAAAGCAAAGACATGTAAGTTTGGAGATTTACAAAACTATTTAATGAAAGACCACTTTGTGTGTGGCATTACTAATGATACAGTAAAGAAAATTCTACTTTGTGATAGTAAATTAACATTAAGTGAAGCAAATGAAATTTGTTAGATACATGAAATCACAGAAAACATACTAGTATGCTTGCTATGTCTGCTGCTGTGAATGTTGACAGTGTGTGATGAGAAACTAAGATAATACAGCCTCATAAGTGTAACTCAAAGACCTGTGCCATATCACCTGACATTATTAATTGGCACAATTGTAGGGGCAATCACAAACCTAAACGAAAGAAGTGTTTAGCCTATGGTCAGCAGTGTCATAAATGTAAAAAGTGGAATCATTTCACAAGATTCTGCACATCAACATGATCTCATGATAAAATGCATCCGACAAGGACAGTAGATCAAATTGAGACTGTAGCAGACCCTAATGGCAGTGCTGAGACTTTTTATGTTGTTCTTGTTTCTGTGGTCGACGCAATCATCAACACAGTGGACTCTTATTTGTTAGCAAAGAGTGAAATATTTTGTACCATGCAAAATAATGGGAAGCCAGTAGAGCTTAAAGTAGACACTGAGTCCAAATGTAATGTTATATTAGCAAAAGCTTATGCAAAACTAAAAGCTGGAGAGAACCACGACTCAACAAGGAGCAGAAAACTAGTTGCTTATGGTGGCAAACAATTTCAGATGGATGGTGCTGTTCTGCAGGTAACCATTATGATTTATGATTCTATGTATTTCAAAGAGATGTACAGTCATTACTAGGCCTTGAAGACAGCCTAAGATTGGGTTTGATTTCACTCAATAAAGAAGTGCACCATTTAAATGCAAACAAAAAAGGCAGTTTTCAACAACGTGTCTTTGAAGAATATGCTGACATCTTCAAAGATGAACTTCATAAGGTTCCAGTCATATTCTATGAAGCCGAATCATGAAATAAACCATTCGTTAGACCTGCACATAAAATCCCAGTAGTAATGCAAAGTAAAGTAGAAGCAGAATTAGACAGAATGGTGAATTTGGGTGTGCTTACTACTGTGGCGGAGCCTACTGATTGGTTATCGTCCATGGTTGCAGGCAACAAGAAAAGTTCAGATGACATTTGGATATGCATTGATTAAATAAAGCCCTTAAATGTCCTCATCATCTCATGTGCACCATTAAGGAGGTTGCAGCACTAATGCTAAATTCGACTGTGTTCTCAGTTTTAGATGCCAAAAACCTCCTTCTGGCAAATCTCTCTGGATCACAGATCTTCTTTATTAACAACATTCAGCACACCATTTGGCAGATACAGGTTTTTGAAAATGCCATTTGAAACAGATATTTGATTGATATCCTTGTGCCATTATTGTGGATTACATTATTGTTGGGGGCAATGGAGAAAAGGAACATGATAAAAATCTCAGGAAAGTTCTAAATCATGCATGTGAGGTCAGCCTCAAGCTAAATCCTCTCGAATATTTATTTTATTTTTATTTTATTTTACATAGGTTCATAGGTTCATAGGTTCGTACTAGGCTATCTGCCCTAGGGCATTTATAAGCCTAGCCAGAGTGTGTGTGGCTTTCACCACCCCTTAGGATGAGAATACTATGCCCATTTAGGGTTTAGTTTACTGTGCCTCTGTCTAGTAGTGACACAGAGATGACCCCCGGGATAAACCTATGATCTCCCATCCACTCGTCAAGATTTCTCTTGAATAGAGTTAGTGAGGGGCTCTGCCTAACATGGATTGGGATTTTGTTCCAGAGTGTAGGGAGCCTCTGGGTTATGAATCTGTCCCTCCAGCATGTCCTATTTATTTCTGTGTTGAGGTTTAAGTCTCTTGCTCTCGTGGCTCTGATGGATTTGGATTTTCTGAGGTGGAGCATGTCCATTAATTCCGGATTGGACATGGCCTTGCACGTCAGGCACAGGTCACCTCTGAGTAGGCGGTATGCGACTGAATAGAGCTGGAGTTTTTTCAGTCGGGCAGCATATGACATATGTTTAAGACCCTTTATCCTCTTGGTGAGGAACTTTTGTGGTCGTTCCAACTGCTGCAGGTGTCGGGTAAGATACATCCCAAATGGGGCATTGTACTCAATCATTGGCCTGATAAGAGAAGAGTACAGGGGCACAATGACCTCTCTTGATCTAGATGTGAAACCATTCATGATAAGGTGGGCAATATAGAAGGTCTTCCTAACCACTTTGACAATGTGAGTGTCAAATGAGAGGTTACTGTCAACCTGGGTCCCTAGGTCCCATTTGTTGACAGGGATAGTCCAACTGGATTCATTTCCATTTTCAGCAGAGGCCCGGGGAGAAAAGCTCCAAGGTAAGAGATACAAAAAAAAAAAAAAAAAAAAAAACAACGAAAACATATTGCAGATATGGCATTGACAAAGAATATATAAGCAAACATGAATAGAAGTTCAGCAGGTTAGAGTTACTCCCTGGTGGCAGTCAGGAATATATAAAACAATAATTTGATTAATAGATTTTTCACATTCTGGATGAGTTAGCCAGGCTTGTGGCATTTGCAAAGCCAGTTTAGTGCCAGATGTTGTTTGAGTCTAGTTTTAAATTGGCCTAGGGTGGAGAGCAAAGTAATATCAGTTGGAAGTGAGTTCTAGGCTCTGCCTGCAGAATTTGCAAAGAGGGAGTCACTAGCTGCATTGTTAATTTTGATTGGCTGAATTAGTAGTCTGTTCAAGGATCAAAACAATCTCAGATTGTTATAGAGGGTGATAAAATTTTTAAGTGCCGGAGTATTATCCAGATTATAAAGGATTTTATTAGCCATAATCAGAAGGTTATATTGGATTAGACTGGGAAGTTCAAGCCACTCAAGCTGATGCAGTGGTGTGTCCTGAAATGCAGGCCAATGGCAAACCTGGCAATGTGATTATAACAGGTTGACAGTCTATTAAGTACAGTCTTGTTTAGATTAGAGAGTAGGGGGAGATGCATATAATAGTGTTGAAAGTAGGTGAGAGCGGGCTATGGCAACTTTGGCTGGAGGGGTTAGGAAGGCTTTTATTCTGTACAGTGGCCCTAGTTTTTTATCAATGGTTTTGATCAATTGGTTTACATGTAGGTCGAATTTTAGGTTATTATCAATGATGACACCTAATAGTTTTGTAGAGGGGTTGGGGGAGATTATTGTGCCATCATTTGCCTTTATGGTAAAGGTAAAAGCAGCAGACCATTGTGTTGGTGAAAATAACAGCATTTTAGTTTTTTTGGGATTTAGTAACAATCGACATTCAGAGAGCCAGTTTTCAATAGTATTAAAGGTGGACTGGGTAGCAGACCACAAATCTGTAGGAGATGTAGCTGAGCAAATCAGGGTGGAGTCCTCAGCATATTAGATACAGCTGGCATTTGGGATGACAGTATACAAGTCATTAATAAAGATGGAAAACAGTAGGGGCCCTAGTATGGAGCTTTGTGGTACTCCAAGGGTGTTAGGTAGTAGGTTAGAGAGCTTGTTCTGCCAGACAACAGCCTGCTGTCTCCCATTGAGGTAGGATTTAAACCACTGAAGGGCTTTAAAATCTAGACAGAAAGTTTGCAGGGTGTGAATCAAAAGTTGGTGGTCAACCATGTCAAATGCCTTGGAAAGATCCAAGAAAAGGGCTGAGAATATGTGATTATTGTTACAGTTATTGCTTATGGTATTGGTAAAAGCTAGTAGGGCTGATGTAGTGCTGAGGTGTGGACAGAAGCCATGTTGGGTATCTGCCATGAGGTGATTCTGAATTAGATGGTGCATGAGCTGTTTGTGTATACATTTTTCCATAACCTTTGCAAGTGGAGAAAGTATTGCTATTGGTCTATAATTGGAGAATTCAGTGGAGGAGCCTCCTTTATGTAGTGGAATTACGTAGGATGTTTTCTAAATGGTGGAAATTTTAGCCTCTGCTATGGTACGATTAATTAGTATTGATACTGGGTAGGCAGTAGCATCAGCTGATTTTTGAAGGTACTCGGTGGGGAGTTGATCAGCGGAGGGTGTGGTGGGTTATAATTTTTTGATCAAAGTACAGGTAAGTGATGTGGACACTGGTTGGAAGCTGAATGAGTGTAGGTTCATAGGGATGGTACTATCAGGGCCAGGGAAGCTAGGAGGTAATTGGCTAGCTAGGGCTTGAATTGTCCCAGTAAAGAAATGGTTAAAACTGTCTGAAACATCCTCGGGAGAGTTTATCATCGGGGATAGGGGTAGATGTTTTTCCAGGATGAAGTAGATTATTCAAACATGCCCAGAACTTCTGAGGATTGTTCTGGTTTGCTGTTTGTAAATTACAGTAGTATTGTTTTTTATCTTGTACAATGTATTTTTTAGTTTCATTCCTAGCTTGCCTGTATTTAACATGATCTTGGGGGTCTTTAGTAGAGCGCCATAGAACCCAAAATTTGTTTCTACTGGTATTTTTTAGTCTATCTCTTTAGAAAGCCATGGTGCAGTTTTTGCTTTTGTTCTCTTTGAACTGGCAGGTGCATGCAAATCAAGGATTTCAAGAAATTTATTGTTAAAATATGCAACTGCCTCCTCTAAGGGGAGGTGTTTTAGAATAGACCAGTTATAGGAGTTAAGTTCCTGTTGGAATCTGACATGGTCAAAGTCTTTTTTGTTTCTAACTTTTCTGAATAAGGGTTGTTGGGAATTAATGGCTTTTTGCTTAACTATATAAGTGAGAAAGTGGTCACTTAGTTCATCTGGGAGGGTACCAGTGGTGTACAGTTGGGGGTTACTATTTACGAGTACCCAGTCGAGTATGCCTTCTTTTTGGTTGGGTTTACCTAGCCTGGTAGGGGTGGTTATGAGTTGTGTAAATGCATGCAGGTTAAGGTGGGTGAATTAAGTTAAAATTGAAAGAAGTTAACTGTGTTGGTCACATGTTCACAAGTTCAGGGCTACAGCCAGATCTGGCAAAGATAACAGCAATCAGTGATGTGCCAGCCCCAGAGAATATTACATATTTACAGAGTTTTCTGGGTATGATAAATTACTTGGGGAAAATTCATCCCAAACCTCAGTGAACTTTCTGCACCGCCTTGTGAGCTGCCACATAAATATATAAAATGGACATGGTTTGAACAGCGGCAAGAGACATTTGATACTTTAAAAACGAAAATTTCCAGCCCCCACACTGAGATAGTATGATGCCCATAAGCCTGTGACATTCTCCTGTGATGCCTCTCAGTATGGACTTGGTGCAGCATGTCTTCAGGAGGGCATTCCAGTTGCATATGTATCCCATACCCTGACTCAAACAGAGATGCGCTATGCCCAAATAGAAAAGGAACTTCTTGCTGTTGTATTTGCATGCTCCAAATTCAATTACTATATTTACAGAAGGCCAATCCAAATTGAAACAGACCACCAGCCCTTAGTATCAACTTTGAACAAGCTGATACATACAGCTCCAGCACGATTGCAACGTATGCTGTTAAAGCTACAAAAGTACGGCTTCATTATTGTCTACATAAAAGGTAAACACATGCATTTTGCTGATGCCTTGTCCCATACATCCAGAAGGACAACAGAACAACACAAAAATGCAACACTTGATTTTGAAGTCACGGAAGTCAAAAACATTTCATTATCACAGCTTGATGAGTTAAAAAGTCACACTACTACAGACACACTTCTTCAAAAACTGAGTAATATTATCAACCAAGGCTGGCCAATACATCAAACAAGTCTGTCACTAGACATTCAGCAGTATTTCCCATTCAGGGATGAACTCATTGTGGAGAAGATGGCATCATTATGAAAGGCCCAAAAGTAGTTCTTAAATCATTGCAAAAGGACTATATACAAATTCTGCACAGAGGCCACCCAGGCACTGCGTCAACTAAAAGAAGGGCAACAGGCATTTTGTTTTGGCCCTTAATATCCACAGATATAGGAAGATAAACATTTTCATGTTTAGTTTGCAACAGTAACAAACTGCATCGACAAAAACAATCTGTTCATCTACATCCAATCCCTGATTTACCATGGTCAACAGTAGCAGTAGATATTTTCAAATGGAATGGTCAACATTATCTGGTTCTACACAACTCGGCGCAGGAATAAACATGGCAAACTAAAGAAATCAAACGGCCTTCAGGTCATTCAGCTGGTGAAGTTTCTCAAGGTAGAAATGAAAGTGCTTACTTTAAATTATTTAGTAAAGTGCATTTTTTAATTTGGTATTCAGTATACGGGCTTATTTGTTCTGCTACCTGCTTAACCTGAAGGCTGTTTGATTTTTTTTATTATCTGGTTCTAGCTGATTCATACATCAGATGGTTTGAAGTCAATGTACTCCACGATTTGACCTCTAGCGCAGCAATTACAAAATTAAAGAGGCACTTCTCAGTCCATAGAAGCCCACATAAAGTCATCACAGATAATGCACAATATACTAATCAATGATTTAAAGACTTTGCGGCATCCTGGGATTTTATTCATGTAAAATAAAAGAGCACAAACGTTGCGAGTCCACAGTACTATTTAATGAAAAAAATATTAAAACAATGTTAAGCGCTTTCATCAACTAGTATGACTTCTTCAGAACAGAGTACCATTAAAAATTCAAATTTAAATACACATTGCTATTTAGTCATTGGTTCTAATCCAACCAATTCTGACATTGAAGAATCACTGCTCATGAATATACAAATAGTCAATTGAATGAAACTGAAGTATTTTTTACACAACTGCAATTAAAACATAACTCAGAAACCTCTCTGACTACAAAGAGTATAAAATACAACAATCCATTACAATGTAAACTCATTACATAAAAAATGTATATGACTTTATATTGGATTATAATTTAAAACCCCCTACAATGTGCATTGATGTTATTAAACTAAATCTGCCTTTTCCTTAACAATGGGCATTATGGTAATGTGCTCATTTAGTCCTGGTGGATAATCAGCGGCTAACCTTAGTTGCCATAGGAGCTCCTTATTGTGTAGCACATTTTGCCAGTCTCCACCTCTCACTTCAACTGTTACAAATTCAAGTATGGCAAACTTAAAGCATGAAAAATTAGTGCATAAAATACTGTGCTTATATAGGGCATTAGTATCTTTCTTATTTTTAATATCATAAAGATGTTCATATATCCTGGTCTTAAACATTCTCTCTGTCTTCCCTATGTAAAACAAAGGACAGGTACTACACCTAGCTATATATACTAGTTTGCTGGAACAGCAGTTGCCACTTTTTAAGAAAACATGACTTTTATTCTGGTTATCAATGGCAATAGAGCTGTCTTGCAGTATATAGGAACAATAGGAGCACCTACCACAAGGTTTACTTCCACCCCTTTTCTCCTGCATATTTTTGGAGGCGTTACCCGTCTCCAACAATGATTTGATATTAGGTCCTACCTTTGTGGAAAATATGGGTTTATCACCCAATATTCAAAATATCTCAGTATTTGTTTTAAAGATATTCCAGTTTTTTATCAATATTCCCTTGATCTGAGAATACAAGGGACTATATTGTATTACACAGGCCTGTTGGAAGTTAGGTTGATGCTGAACTGTTGTGTCATTTAATTCATTGTTAATGCTGTCACCACCGGTACCTAATAAAGGTATATAAGTATCACTCCATTTACTAATTTGTAAGTATAGGGTCAATAAAATGTCCAGGATAGCCTCTCTCTAGGAACATATCCCTTAAATTTTTAAACTCTGTTATCACATCATTTCTCATAGTTGTCATCCTGGCTATTCTTATAGCCTGGCCTTTTATGATGCTTTTTTTCTGATGAGTTGGGTGATGACTATTATAATGGAAATAGTTGTTACAAAAAGTATTTTTATGGTAGATTTTGGAAATATACCCATCCTGGGCTTTGATTATTTTAGTATCCAAGAAATGAATTTCTTGTTTGTCAAACTGGAAGGTCAATTTTAAATATTCTGTAGTTTTATTCAAATACTGGACGAACTCAGATATTTGTTCTGAACCTCCATTCCACAAAATAAAAATATCATCCAAAAATCAACCGTAATATATAACATTAGATAAAAATAATTCACTTTGAAAAATATGTTTAATTTCTCAACCCAGGATAACTAAATTGGCATACAAAGGGGTGCAAGCAGCACCAATGCAACCCCTTTTAGTTGTTGAAAATATTCCCGTTCGAAATATATATAATTATTCTCTAATATAAGATTCATTAATTCACATATAAGTAAAACTTCATCTGCAGTCATGGATAAATAAGTGAAAAGTACTTGTTCAAAAAAACATAATCCTTCTGTTTTCGGAATACATGAAAAAAGGTCCTGAACATCTATAGTTAGAAAAAAAACAATCAGGAGACCATAGATCCCTCTTATTTTGTCCTAAAAAATCCCAGGAATCCTTTAATAAATGGGGAAATTTATTCATAATGTGCTTTAATTTTTTATCTACATATACTGCTAGGTTATGTGTTTTAGAACCTGCAACTGCTACAATAGGCCTGAAAGGTGGCTTTTCCAAGTTCTTATGTATCTTAGGTATTCCAAAAAGGACCGGAATCTTAGGATGTTTGTTTAAGAGAAAATCATAATCATCTTTTGATATTCTCTGGTCCATTAAATATTCATGCAAATAACTATCTAGTCTACGATATGAAATATGTATTTCATGTTTGGAACATAAAGAATAGTTGTCTACATTGAATAAAATGTTTTGCATATCATTAGTATAGTCCTCTGAACTATATAAGACCACCCCACCACCTTTGTCAGGTGTCATAATTCTTATTCCCTTATCTTCTTTTAAGGTCTTTAAAAGATTCCTTTCCTCAAAATTTAAGTTGGCAAATAGTCTCCTCTTCTCTCCCCATGTTTTGTATAAATCCTCCTTAACCAACTTTTCATAAGCAGTAACTAATGGATGTAATAGAGGATTAAATATACTACTTCTTTTGGGAATGTCTTTCAGTTCAGTTCTAGTTGTTTTATCTGAAAACATAATGTTCAAATTTAGTTTCCTCAGATATAACTGTAAATCAACCATGACTGTAGCTATATCAGGTATTTTAGTTGGAACAAATTTAAACCCTTTGGAAAACAAAGAAAAAAGTTCTTTAGTAACAGGAACCTCAGAATAATTATATATGTTGAAGCCATTTAAAGTATATTCGATGTTATGTTTACACTGTATTGGATCTACAAAATCTACCACTTGGAGTGGCCGTTGTACTGCTGTGTTACCTTGCTGTAGGTTTTGTATGTTCCTTGTCTGCGATTTGCTATTCTCTCCGAGCGTCTGGGAAGTGGAAAATCCTGAAAATCAGCCAGATAACTTACATCATTTTCCCTATAATTGTCACTGCCTAGTTCAAAATTAAAATTGGAATTAGAATTAGCCTTGTCAACCTTTTCCATTGTTGCATGAATGGTAGGACCATATTCTCTTTCATAAAAAACGAATTTATCTGTAGGGTACACTTTGTTTTGTTTGTACTGCCTGCTGTCCCTATCTAATTTCTTCACTTTTTTGTTAAAAATATTATCACATTTCTGATCCACCCTACTGATAATTTTATAATACAAATTTTTATACTGTGTGAATAATAAATCAGTAATAATTTTATCATTTAGTACATTCACTTCATCACAAAGCCTTTTTCCATTGTCTCATAAAAAGAGACAGTTTTACCTAATAATTCCAAGCCCCATTTGTTAAACATGTCAGTAAATACTTTGATAGTGTCAGTATCATAATAAATTCCATAAGGGAATTTAAACAATCTCAGTCCTTGTGGAACCAGTTGTTTTTTATACATTCATTTAAATAGCACATTTCCATTTGGCACATTTTAAACTTAAATAATTGCTTCTCAAAATTGTAAATCATGTCCCTCAATGGTCCAAAACTGTGCTGTCCAATTTCCCTGTTAACCAGGGCTCCATTACTTTGCTTAGGGCTGGAAACAGAAAAGGTGAAATGCTTTTGCAATAAATTACCAAAATGTTCATTATTATTATTTGAAGACACCGTTTCTTTACAAGCACAAGATATGCACTTTTTAGTATTAGATTTTAAATGTTCTCTTTTCTCAGTAAACCTATCTGTGGTGCAAGATATATTGCTGTTAGTAGGTTTACCATTCAAGTTAACATTGACAGTACCTGTTTGTAATACTTCTTGGCAACGTACTTACTTCATGTTGGAATGTTCAATAGAAGCTGGTTCAATGTCGCCTTCAAATTGAACCACACAATTGCTTCTAAAAGAATTTTTAGAGCGAGAAAACCCCTGTGCATCTTCTACTTCGACAAAACTGTTAGCATTGCATGGAGAACGCCTTCCTTTGTCTACACTATGAATTTGCGCCGCTGCGATGATGTCATCCATTTTCTTAAAGCAGCAAGATGGTGTATGAACATCAGGCACAATAGTATTGTCATCAACGGTAGTATCGCCCCTTTTAAGGCCATCCAAAATTAATATACAGTCCAAATCTTTTTTTCTAGGCTGCGTAAATAGTTCAATGAGCCTAGTCAATTCTCCCTTTAATTCTGCTACATCTTTCTTCAAAGATACGATGTCTGACTGACCAGAATCCAAAATCGGAGAAAGACTGAACGATTCTGGGGACCCCATAGCAACAAGCACCACAAAATAAAACAAAGTCCAAATAAGTGGTGCAGTAGTGCTCTGAATAAAAAACAAATAAAATAAAAGAGCACAAACATTGCGTGTCCACAGTACTATTTAATGAAAAAAATATTAAAACAATGTTAAGCGCTTTCATCAACTAGTATGACTTCTTCAGAACAGAGTACCATTAAAAATTCAAATTTAAATACACATTACTACTTAGTCATTGGTTCTAATCCAACCAATTCTGACATTGAAGAATCACTGCTCATGAATATACAAATAGTCAATTGATTGAAACTGAAGTATTTTTTACACAGTTACAATTAAAACATAACTCAGAAACCTCTCTGACTACAAAGAGTATAAAATACAACAATCCATTACAATGTAAACTCATTACATAAAAAATGTATATGACTTTATATTGGATTATAATTTAAAACCCCCTACAATGTGCATTGATGTTATTAAACTAAATCTGCCTTTTCCTTAACAATGGGCATTATGGTAATGTGCTCATTTAGTCCTGGTGGATAATCAGCGGCTAACCTTAGTTGCCATAGGAGCTCCTTATTGTGTAGCACATTTTGCCAGTCTCCAACTCTCATTTCAACTGTTACAAATTCAAGTATGGCAAACTTAAAGCATGAAAAATTAGTGCATAAAATACTGTGCTTATATAGGGCATTAGTATCTTTTTTAATTTTAATATCATAAAGGTGTTCATATATCCTGGTCTTAAACATTCTCTCTGTCTTCCCTATGTAAAACGAAGGACAGGTACTACACCTAGCTATATATACTAATTTGCTGGAACAGCAGTTGCCACTTTTTAAGAAAACATGACTTTTATTCTGGTTATCAATGGCAATAGAGCTGTTTTGCATTATATAGGAACAATAGGAGCACCTACCACAAGGTTTACTTCCACCCCTTTTTTCCTGCATATTTTTGGAGGTGTTACCCGTCTCCAGCAATGATTTGATATTAGGTCCTACCTTTGTGGAAAATATGGGTTTATCACCCAATATTTGAAATATCTCAGTATTTGTTTTAAAGATATTCCAGTTTTTTATCAATATTCCCTTGATCTGAGAATACAAGGGACTATATTGTATTACACAGGCCTGTTGGAAGTTAGGTTGATACTAAACTGTTGTGTCATTTAATTCATTGTTAATGCTGTCTCCACCGGTACCTAATAAGGTTTCTGAGTTATGTTTTAATTGCAACTGTGTAAAAAATACTTCGGTTTCAATCAATTGACTATTTGTATATTCATGAGCAGTGATTCTTCAATGTCAGAATTGGTTGGATTAGAACCACTGACTAAGTAGTAATGTGTATTTAAATTTGAATTTTTAATGGTACTCTGTTCTGAAGAAGTCATACTAGTTGATGAAAGCGCTTAACATTGTTTTAATATTTTTTTCATTAAATAGTACTGTGGACTTGCAACGTTTGTGCTCTTTTATTTTATTTGTTTTTTATTCAGAGCACTACTGCACCACTTATTTGGACTTTGACTTTATTCATGTAACCAGCACTCCTGAATATCTACAAGCTAATGGTCTGCCTGAGTGTGCAGTCCACATTGCAAAACACTTAATGGAAAAGTCCAAAAGAGATGAAACTGATGTATTCCTCGATTTACTAAATCTTCAAAACATTCCTTGTGACCAAACACTTGGCTCACTAGCTCAAAGACTGATGTCCAGATGAACACGAACAACTCTTCCAATCAGCAAACAGTTGTTAGTGCCTACCTCAAAGAGTAATAAGGTAGTCAAAGCTCAACTGTCGAGAAAGCTTCATTCACAGAAATTGTTTTATGACAAAACCAGTAGGCCTCTCTGACCATTGTTGCAAGATGAAGTGGTTAGAATGCCAAATTTTGCTGCTTTCAGAGTTGAGTGAATGAACGTGCCTTCTGAGAGACTAGACTGTAACAGGGGTGTGTAACAACTGATCAGATACCTGCAAAATTATGTGGAACACATACTGATTCCTTTGTATTTTATTCATGTAAGAATATTTTTTTTACTTTGTTAACAGGATTAAGGGCCACTAGATGCAGCATTCCAAACATTCACGAAAGATTCTAGAGCTTTGCCATGAAAATGGAAACTGTGGAAAGTAATCCCTCATAAGGATAAAGTCTTGTCACAGCTCATTACCTTAACTACAAAGTTACAGTACCTGCCATAGTTAGAAAGAATAAACAACAAAGCTAAAATATGTTACTGATCAACAGACGTGTACTGTCTGGTAGTTAATATGTAAAATTCCTGTTAATGTTTGATTGAACACGTTAGAATGGCAGACAGACAAGTAATGTGCTAACCAAATGCTTCTAATCCTAATCAAAAGCTGTTAAAATAATGCCATTTAACCCCCCTCCATGTGCTCATACACACACACACACACACACACACACACACACACACACACACACACACACACACACGCTAACTGGATAAGTATGATTGAGCAGTTCAGCTGACTATCCCATCTTCTTAGTTGATTAAGTGGTTTAGTTATTTTAAATTTCTGTTTTGAATGGTTATGTTTCATGCTTGCTTGGTCACACAACCCTTACCACCGCTCTGATCCATACTCCAAGCTGCCCATGATATGCAACCCATCTTGACTATGAAAGTTTTAACTCTGGGCCAGCTTTATGAAATACACTAGTAACTGCCTGTGGGACAGTAACATCACCCTGCCAGAAAGTGCACTTCATCTGTTCTGTCCTTGGAGGGCATGTGTTAACTAATCATCATTCTCAAGGACTACATGTAGTTTTACTATTCACTTCAGGATGTCCATGGATGCTGCATGGCTCTGTTGGGGCATAGCCAATAGCATCTGCAGTGATGTTACCATGAGCAGATGTAAACAATGACATTTTTCCCAAGAGAATCAAGCTGTCTCCCAGTTTTTACTCTGACCACTTCACTTACTTGCCAGCACTACTGTTCTAGACTGTTTGATCATCATTTGGAGTAAAGTCCTCACCATCTATAAGAAGGCCATGCCACTGGCCCTACTTGCAGTTTTCTTTTCAATGATTTTCCTTCAAAGTAATATTGTAATTAATATAACTTGAACTAAAATAGTACTTAGCCGATGGCAGGAAACAAAACACAATTATGCATTTTATTTATTAACTTCTGGTATGACCTGAAAGGGGAAAAAACACTTAAATTCTAAAATACAGTGCAGTGTATAGGCAACAACAACTTTGCACAATGTCATGTTACCCAGCAAATCCAAGTACTTTTAGTTATGAATCTGCACTGTAGAACCAAGGAATAAACAGCAATGGATGCAGCTTTCTAGAAAATCATGCTGCAATGCTAATTCACTTGTCTCTGGTTATGAATTTATGATAGCAAATCAGTGGTTTGAATTACAAAGAACACACGATGTGACTATTTTGTAGAGAAGCAACAGCTGGAGAGGTGTGTACATTTCTAACTGCTAGTAGGTGGTATGAGCAACAGTACTGAGCTGGGGTAAAATGTTGGCTCGGGGGTTAACATTTTTGCCTCATAGATGCAGATATTTGGGCCCAATCCTGACCTCCAATCACTGTCTGTGTGGACTTTGCATATTCTCGTTAGCTTCCTCCCACCTTCTCAAGACAGATTAATTGATTGGCTGCAGTAAAAGCTGTTAATATGCATTGCATTTCCTCTTGCCCTTGAGGCCAAGGTCGTGGCTGAAAATGGTACAAGAAGGGCCAGCTGCATATGTAACAATCAGCTTGCTATTTAATCAGTATTCACTTATGAAGGCATGATATCCTCACAGCTTCATAAATCAGTGTCAGAACTGCCCTCCCATACCACTGCCACCTGCCAGTCATGGCCCCTAACATCGTCTGATCTTTGCCTCACCCCAAGTATAGCTCTGAAGCATACCTCTCAGCCTGCATACATAAAAATAGGAACAAAGGCCAGTGAAAGGTATAAACATCCAACTAAAAATGTGGACATCTCACTAGCATAAAATTTGAATACCAATTAGTACATAACTCTTCAAATTTCCAGTAGGAATTGTGGGATAGTGACACAAATGATGGAAAAATATAAGCACATTATTAAAGAGACAGTGTAAAATCTATTTACTTTAATATACTATATTACAAAATTTTAACACACAAGGTCATTTATTTTTGCTTCAGAAAAAGGGAGATGTAAGATGTGTGTTCTATTTCCTTAAATTCTTATCGCCACTAGTGTGTTGGTTGTGTTGTGTGGTTTCCTGTGTACTAGACAGCTTCAAAATATCACATGGGATGAAATGGCTTCAGAAAATTGTGGAAAGGGTAAATCAGTCCTGTAAAATAGGAATGTTCTGCCAAAATAAGGACAGTTGAGAGGTCTGCTCTGAAGGCACTGTCCTTGGATTGTAAAAGATAACAAGGACATGTCACTCACAAAAACACCCCTCTTCCCCTCCAATTTTTCTCAAACTATTGACCCCCTATCATTCCTTAGTCTTTTAGCTAACAAAACTGAACAATGGTGTAAAATTGTTAGACCATCAGTTGTTGTGTAGCCTGCCGTCTATGGCTAACATTTCCTCAGGAGCCTGCCGTCTATGGCTAATATCCCTCATGTCTAACATTTCCTCAGGAGTCTGCATCTATGTTTGGGATTTCCTCAGGAGCCTGCCGTCTATGTCTAACATTTCCTCATGAGCCTGCCATCTGTGTCTAATATTTCCTCAGGATCCTGCCGTCTATATCTAACATTTCCTCAGGAGCCTGCCGTCTATGTCTAGCATTTCCTCAGGAGCCTGCTGTCCATGTCTAACATTTTCTCAGGAGCCTGCTGTCTGTGTCTAACATTTTCTCAGGAGCCTGCTGTCTGTGTCTAACATTTCCTCAGGAGCCTGCTGTCTATGTCTAGCATTTCCTCGGGAGCCTGCCATCTACATCTAACATTTCCACAGGAGCCTGCCATCTCTGTCTAACATTTCTTCAGGAGCCTGGCGCCTGTGTCTACCATTTCCTCAGGAGACTGCCATCTATGTCTAAAATTTCCTCAGGAGGCTGCTGTCTATATCTGACATTTCCTCAGGAGCCTGCTGACTCTAAAATTTCCTCCAGCACCTGCCGTCCATGTCTAACATTTCCTCAGGAGCCTGCTGTCTCTGTCTAACATTTTCTCAGGAGCCTGCCATCTATGTCTAATACTTCCTCAGGGGCCTGCCATCTCTGTCTAACATTAACTCAGAAGCCTGCCATCTATGTCTAATACTTCCTCAGGGGCCTGCCATCTCTGTCTAACATTAACTCAGAAGCCTGCCATCTATGTCTAACATTTCCTTCAGCACCTGCCTTCTATGTCTAACATTTCCTCAGGAGCCTGCCGTCTATGGCTAATATTTCCTCTGGAGCCTGCCATCTGTGTCTAACATTTCCTCAGGAGCCTGCCGTCTATGGCTAACATTTCCTCTGGAGCCTGCCCTCTATGCCTAGCATTTCCTCAGGAGCCTGCCCTCTATGCCTAGTATTTCCTCAGGAGCCAGACATCTATGTCTAGCATTTCCTCAGAAGCCTGCCATCTATTTCTAACATTTCCTCAGGAGCCTGTCATCTCTGTCCAACATTTCTTCAGGAGCCTGAAGTTGGGAACTCAGGGAATTAAGCCCAAGACTATGTGGTTTATAGAAAATGTATGTATGTATGTATGCATTTGATTAATTATTTATTTGTTATTCTAATCTGGCTGATCTGTGGACCATTTTTCAACCACAAAACTAGAGCTCTTACCCCGAGTCCCCTGTTACCCCAAAGGGTGAAGCTTGTCAGTGGCTCATAGTCTTTAGCCCCTCTGAACTGCCACAACAGTTTTACTGTAATTCAGAAATTTTTGTGGTGTCTGTAAAGACTTGTACCATTGTAATCCCTAAACAGAATCCTGAAGACCTACTTTATGGTCAAAAGCACTAAATTCATATTAAAATAGTATTTGTTTTTACTACATGTCCTTTTTTGTTTTCTTACACAGTGGTTAATTTGTGTTGTGTTATTTATTTTACCACTGACACCGAGGCATTTGAGGTTTTTTTCTTCACATAAAGGACTATATAAAAACTTTAAGGGACATCTTGCTACAACTGAAATCTCATTGTTTATCTATCCGACTAACTAGGTTGCGAGCTTCCTATCTGTTTTGCCTTCCGTTGTATGTTTGCCTGGTTGGTTTATTTACTTTGATTTAAATATTTTGTTCTACTTTATAGCTTTATGTATCCATATTTTATGTAGTTGACATAATATTGAAACTTCTAAACTTGGTGGTATTTTAATTTTAATTTTGGGCTACTATGGGTCTGTTTTATGAGAGCCTCTAGTTGGCCCTTTGCCCTTTCTGCCAAAAAGGCAATCAAAGGCCTACTTATAATATGTGTAAGTTATACTTAGCAAACATGGAAGGTGACAAACATTTTGCTTCTGCTATTGGTCTGCTTGAGCAGGACAGACCTGCTCCTATTAGGGTTACTATGCACCACTCAGGGATGAAATCTGACAATAGCAGACAATCTGTATGAGGTAGTCAGGAATACTACATATCATAATAGGCCTGTCAGCAGGATCTGCTTTCTGATGCATTCATATCTGATGCTGTGTGCAAATGTTAGTTCCATGTATAGCTCTTTCTTGTATCTGACTTGCTGAATGATACAACTTTTTCATTTAGAAGGAGGACCTGAATGACTACCAACTTTGGCTGTCATCCAGCAGTAGCAATCCCACAAGGTTTCTCCATTTTGCAGAACCCTAGGCAGAACAGGACTGAAGAGGGCATCTTTATTGTTTAAATCCACATTAGAAGTGTCCAAGATTCACATCCTATTCAGTTCATTTGATATGAGGACGTTTCTGTAAGAGTTTACTTTCTTCCTTATAGACTCCTTGTTGGAACACTTAAATTGCCTTATTTTGTTGATGTCACCATCTTGACTGATGACAAATTGGTTCCTTTAATGATGAACTTCCTGTTTGAATCATATAGGAACCCATCAGTCCAGGAGAGCTACCTAAGTGGTAGGGATTGTCATTTCCGGCACTAGGGCATTTCCTTTTCTGACACACTTTAACATATTTAATATTTTAACACATCCTGTTATATGCCACTATCCATGTTCGTGGAACTATTTCACTTTTTTCATTCCTGGTAGAGCACTCTGCATCTGGCAAGAGCTAGACTTGTCAAGTTCTTTTACTGGGAGGTTTGCATTTAAAACATTAAAACTTTAATACATTAGCCTTGCTCTCTACACTGGCAATTTAAAAGACTGAAAATTTTGCATGGCAAAAGTGTATTTTACTGCAGGATGTCCTCAAGACATGTACTTGGTCTACTTACCTTTTACATTTTCTTCAGTGACATATGAAAACACTGTAACTGAACTTAATTTCCCAAGTATACAAATGACTCCACATTTTTATACTCAGCACAGGATATTTCATCTTTTCAGCTCTTGACTGAACAATCATTCTATAAACTCCAAAGAGTGACAGTCTTGGTGGATGGCTTCACAGCACCAGCAAAATTAAGACTGTAAAGCCTACTACTCTTTACTGAGCATTATAGCCTTGTATGGACCATCTGTGAGATCATGCTTGAGAACTACCATCTTGGTGCCTTTACCGATAACTAAATTCATTTTTTTTAATCTTGTAACTATGCAGCATCAAAAAAGAATCAAGTGTTTTGCTAGCTGTGTAAGTAATATCTTACCATCAGTAGCAGACAAAACCTAGCCACAGCCACACTGAGTCCACGGGTATTATTCTGGTCATAATCTTCACTGATACACTTAACTATACCTTGGCCAAATAATAGCCTCCTTATGACAGTATACTTACAGTAATAACAGATTGCAATACAGAACCCATGGTTAAATCGCTTGGGTAGAAAGAGCTGCAGAGTTGATTAAATACTACCCAAACTCTTCTGGCATACAGGTTTCCATTTCATTGGTCAGAAATGGACATTCTTCATCTAAATTCATCAAATAAAGTAGCCAGAATCCAACCAAATTCACTCTGTTGTGGAAACTGCTTTCTTAGTCCATGATATGCAAATCTGGTAATAAAACAATAAATATATTTAGTCAGTGGTCCTGTAGCTGGCAGACAAAACCCACTAACAAAACTATTCAAATCTAATAATATTAATGATGAATTTCTTAGTTACCGAGGAAAGCGAACTGATTAGTGTTAGACCCCATTCAGACATGACCTGGGTAAATGCAGTATACACAGTTCAGGTAGAGTCAGCAGCATGCTTTTGAGAGGTGGAAAAAAACACAATACCCAGAGAGAAACATACAGACATGAGAAAAACTTGCATTTCACACCTGTCAACATGCAGACATTGAGAACAGGGACAGAGGTCCTTGAAAAATAGGTACATCTCTTTCTTACTAAACTTATTACTGATAATAGAAATTCAGCCCCTTTCTCAGTCACACCCAACCTTAAGTACCACCTTGACCCCAAAGCAAATGCTAAACTCTCTAGATTCCTTTACTCCCACATTTGTCAACTTATCTCTATTATCCTCTCAGGTGACATTCAACCCAACCCTGGGCCCTCTGTCAATCACCCTTCCAACTCACTCTCATCACACACCCCCAAAAAAAAATAACTTCTTTTTGCAACATTGAACGCCCAATGTTTATGTAACAAAATACCCAACCTCCATGCCTGGCTCCTCCACAACCACCCCAACATCCTATCTATCACCGAAACATGGTTAAAACCTCCTATTAAAGACCCCAAAATTAGCCCTCCCAACTATAATATCATAAGGAATGACAGAACCCATAATAAGAAAGGTGGTGGAGTAGCCCTACTGTTTTCTTCCTCCCTATCTTTAACTCCTTATATTAAACCTGTACCCTAATTTGGTACTGCTGAGCTAACCCTGGCCCTCTTAAATATAAATAAACACAAAAAGATATGTATTTCTTCCCTGTGCATTCCACCCATTGACAATATCCTTATTCTCGAGGAAATCCTCTCCTGGTTCTCATCTAACATATGTAATGAAACTATAATTGTAGGTGATGTTAATATAAATTGGGCAACCATTCAATCCCCCACTACATCACACAATCTAAACCTCTATAACTTTACCCAACTAATCAACTTGCCTACTTAGACCCTCTAAAGACAGCTCCTCTGGAACCAGCCTGGACTGGATACTAGTCTCTCACCCCCATACTATCTCTGATAAGGGTGCCCTTCCTGACTCTCTTGGTGATCACCTCCCTGCCTTCACTCATTGCTCACCCACCTCTTTACATCTATCTCATAACTATATTTCCACTCGCTCTCTTAAAAACTTCAAACCTCAATCCTTCTCTGACTCACTAAAACATAATTACTGGACCCCTCTAAAATCCCTCCCCCCTGGATGACACAGTGATTTACTTCAAGGTAAAATGGAAAGACAATTAAAATGCAGAATATATGAGCATCTGAATGACGTGAGGAAGAGAATAGTACAAATGCTTTGTTTAAACATACACTAGAGTGCGGTAATGCACAATTCTTTTTTTCTGTAATTGAAATGGTTCCCCCAAGAGGCAAGAGAGGGCCCCTGGGAAACTAAATTGGAATTCAGGGAAACATTATGGCAGATAATCCTGGAAGCTAATAAAACCCCAGGGCTTAATGATTATATTTCAATTCTACCTCTGTTAAAGCTTAGATCTGCAAAATTATAGAAGTGGCCTTTTAGAAATTAATTGTGTGTATACAATATATCCATTTTAAAACTATCATCTTTCTATATTTTCTGTTCAGGTATTAATTATTATGTTATTTATTACATTGATCTATTTATTCATCCATTATATATGATTATTCATATTGATACATTTGATACTATTATAACATTTTATGTGTACATATTTTAATCAATTGTGGTGGTTTTAATATACTTACATATTCAAGTCATTCATTTTTTAGAATTTTATAATAAATAGTAATTTTATAATAAATAGTAATATGTTTTTAAAGATACAAATTAATCAATTAGTCAATTAAGGTGAATTGAATAAAAGTATGTAATTAGAAGTGTTTACACCATATCTGAGGAAGTCTGAGAGGTTCTTGGATGAAAACGCCTTGTGCAAATTCAGCGTTTATGCTTGTGATTAAACGTTTCTGCGTACAGCACTTCCATTGTCTGGTTTTTGGTTACTTACTTCAATACAACTTCCATCAACCTGTTAAATAGCTTTGCTCCCATTAGAACTAAAAGAATTAAATATAATACGTCCCCCTGGATAACCAATGAGATTATAACCCTCAAGCACCTCCAGGACAAAGCATGGAAAAATTACCAGAAACACAAATCTTCTTCCTCCCTGACTGACTATAAGCAACATTGTAACAAAGTCAAACAATGTATAGCCTGGGACCAAAAATCCTATTATTTTTACTCCAAAACAACCACAAAACTAACCCTAAAAATTTCTTGAATAGTATCTCTACCCTCCTCCATCCTGGTAAAAGAGTAAACCCTTGCCCTGACCCTAACACCTCTGACTTCTCCTTAGCTACCCAATGTAACTCCTTTTTCACTGACTTTATAGCTAAACTCACTACATCTTTTAAAAATAAGATGCCTAGCCCACCCTCCTTGAGCAATAAAACTTCTCAACTCCATCCTTTCACTCTCCAATCTGTTCCTATCTCTACCATAAAAACACTCCTACATAGATTGAAGCCATGTTCAAATGCCCCTGATGGCCTTCCATTTAACTTCCTTAAGCTAAATGCCAATGACATAGCCTTCCCCATCTCCATCCTAATAAACTAGTCAATCTAAGAATCTTATGTACCAATACTCTGGAAGAAAGCCTTTATCATCCCCCTTCACAAAAGGGTAACCATGCTGATATTTCTAACTTCCGGACGATTGCCATTCTCTCCCCTTTCTCAAAAATCTTAGAAAAATGCATTTATCTGCAACTACTACCCTATCTGCTTGATTACCATCTGCTTACCCCCACACAACATGGTTTCAGGCCTGAACACAGCACCACCGCCACTCTCCTCTCCTTCCTCGAAACTGTCAGTTCCACACGCGACTTTGGCAATATAGTATCTATCCTTCTACTCGATTTATCCAAGGCCTTTGATACAATTTCACACCACCTCCTGTTGTCTAAACTATCTCATCTTAACATATCCACCTTTTTTATCAACTGGTTCTCCAGTTACCTCTCTAATAGGCAGCAAAAGGTCAAGTGGAAAAACTGTACTTCCCCTTTCCTTAACACTCTCACAGGAGTACCACAGAGGTCTATATTAGGCCCTCTACTATTTAATATATTTAAAAATGACTTCTATCAGTATATTCCTAATGTCAAGCTCTTCCAATATGCAGATGACTCTATAATAATCTGCTCCACTGAATCCCTCACAAACTACAGAAACTAACCCAAGAAGCTTTCCTATCAGCTGAGAACTGGATGTCAAACAACCATCTAGCACTAAATGCTTAAAAATCCAAAATTATGATATTCACCCCTTCAAAGTATACTAAAAGTGACAAGAACTCTTTATCCATAACTAGCCAAAATAGGACACCTATAGAAATCGTATCCCAAACAAAGCTACTAGGTTTTACTATCGATGAACAACTTAAATTTGACATTCATCTCCAAACAAATATAAAGAAAACCCACCAAAAACTAGGCTTACTCTACCGTCCCAACCGCTTCCTTACTCCCTCAACCAAACATGTCCTTTCTACCACCTACCTCATTCCCTCCCTCTTGTATGGCGCCCTCCTTTTTATTAATCCCCATTCTGGTCTAAGACTAAACTAGCTTCCTGCTATAACAAAATCTCAAAGTTTGCCACTGGTGTAAAATCCTCCACTCACCACTGTAATGCCCTCTGCAAACTAAATTGACTTGAATTATCCCATCATCTCTCCTTCATCCAACTTTCTTATGCACATAAACTCATCTTTAAACCCTTTCTCTGGCTTTCCCTTGACTCCTCCCTCCAGTTGCATCAACCTGATAGACTATTCAGGTCAAACAATCAAAGCTTGATCGAAGTACACAAACCTGCTCGAACTCCAGGCAAATTCCTTTTGTCCTTCTCTCTATCCTGACTCTGGAATTCCCTTCCTCCACAAATTTGTACCACCAACAACCACTCCAACTTCAAAACCTTGCTCCATTCCACCTCTCATCTCTCTGGGAATGTGCCTTCTCCCATCCCTCCTGACTCTCCTCTACTTAAGCATATCCTACCTATCTCTCTTCTCTAATTTCTCATAACTCTTATCCCTCTCCTCTACTTATCCACACCCCACCCACCTCTCTTTTTCAAATGTTCATAACTCTGATCCCCACTGTCTAGTTTCCTACCTATTTTCCTCATACAACTAGGCTCCTTACTTCTTCCTTATACACCTATATCTTCATTTCACCAAGTAGTCCTAAAGTTCCCTCTTCTCTGATTCTTGTTTCTTTTGTAAGCTGACTTAAAAAGTCACTAGTCTAGACTATGCAAATATATATATATATATATATATATATATATATATATATATATATATATACACACATATAGATACTACCTTTGATTGCCCTGTAGAAGCATTTTATACTATTATTTATTTTGCTAGTACATATTTTTTTCATTGTATACTACATATTTTTACAAATTTTATATACTTTGTAACATTTTGTTGGTGTGTTTGTCAAATTACCTTATCACTTGTTTAACCTTGTTGGAGCTTTTCTCTCCAGTACTCCATTGATAACGGACTCCTTCGTCCCAATGGACTATACTGGTAAACAAACTGTAAAATAAAAATAAAAATAAAATAAACATCTGTACATCTAATTAGCATAAATTTCAAATACCATATAACACATAAATCTTCCTGCTTCCAGTAAGAATATGGAATACTACGTAGAAACATGTTTAAAAACAGAGCATGACAAAAATGAAGAAAAACATAAGCATGTAATCAAAGCGGCAGGGTAAAATCTGTAGATTTCAGTGAAGTGCATTGCAAATTTCTACCAGACAAGGTCATTTATTTTTGCTTCAGAAAACAAAAAGTTATAAGATGTGTGCCCTCTTACTTTGAACTATTGTTGCCACTAGTATGCTGGTCATGTATTGTGTTTTTAGGCAAAAAAGACCAAGAAGTCCAACATCCAAGATTTAATATAAGCACACACAGTAATAGAAGTAGCAAAGCTTTCAAGTATAAAACTCTTTCTCAATGCATGATACACAGTCAGTGGCAGCTGGTGACTTCAAATCAAAAGGAGGGCTGCAGGAGACAGCTGAATGGGTGGGGGTCAATTGGAGGGGGTGTGGCCAACTAGAAAGGGGAGGAGCTATGCTCAAAACCACAAAAACTAACTTTAATTAAATATGCTGCCCTGGGTGGCAAACCGTCATTATGAGAGTCCAATCAAGACAAAATGAAGTGTAGAAGAATAAAAATATTTCAGTGCATTGGCTGCATGACAGCTTACTTAATATCTAGATAGAAACAAAAGGTTGTGAGGCATGAAAAAATAAATTACTTTTTAAATACATTACTGGAATGCCAGTCAAAATCAAGTATAAGAAAAACAAGCAGCACTCAACTCAAACCACTTCTCCTTGCACTGCAGTTCTAATTATAATTTATATTCAGCTTTATTAAAGTACCAAGTAACATGCTGAAAGTAGAAATCTCTGTGATGCCCCCACTTGTAAAAATGTTTCTTATCCAAAAAAGACCTGCTGCCTGACAACTATCTACTTGTTTCATGGGGGAAAACATGATCAAAGTAAAAAATGAAAAGCAAACAAGAAGCAAGCTCAAAATACATTGCTTAAAGGATTACTGTACAGGTTATGGACCACACATGATTGGCATTCTGTTTAGTTTACGGGTAAAGCCTGCAGAGATGACTGGAAGTCTCCAACAAGTATAATGAGCTTCTTAAAATAATGTAATCCTATCCTTTATTACAAATACTGTCATATGCATTTCAATACCCAAGGATTATATAGTATCTAGTTAAGTATTCTCTGCATGGCAACAACAGAAAGGCTTTCAATGTTAGCAGTTCTTTAACAGTATGCTTATTAAAGCTTACTTGGATCTTACGATTTCAGACAAGCTTACCTGATGGTCATTAAAGCATTGCTACTTAAACGCAGAGCAACAGGCACTTTCTGAGTTGTTGTGTCTTTCGGCTTTTCCCTGTTAGGGTCGCCACAGTGGAACTCCGGTCTGCTAATGATTGGCAGTAGATTTGTACGTGCCGAGTTGCCGGCCCTGATGCACAGCCTTCAATAAAGGTATGCTCATTCACGCATGTCTCCATACAGAAGACACTCTAGCTGAGAATCGAACAGGACAACGTCTTACTGTAATAAGCATAAAAAAACAGTACAAAAATATGACAGAAACCAGACCATTCTGCAAAATCAAGGACAGATGAAAAGCTACTGTAGTATTTGTGTCTACCTTGGATGGGGGGATACTCTGCACATTTACACTGCATAACTACTCCTTGCCTTGCTTGGACACACCCAGAGTCACTACATGGGGAGTGGGGTGCAACAAGTATGTCACAGTTTGAAATGTCTCTGGCTGACTGTGATGGCCCTGACACATTTGTCATACCTCTCAACCTCAGAGCAAGAAATCTGGACAAAGCCATACATAGAAGTGGGACAAAGGCCCAAAAATAAGGACAAATGTTAAATATTGCTCTTATAAACTTAGAAAGATAATAGAATAGGTCTTGCATTAGTATGACTTTACTGAAGGGTATGAAATCTGAAACTCAAATGTCATTATTTTCTAACTTCAGTCTTTAATGATTTGTCACTAATTTTCCAAAAAAAAACACAATTTTATGAAAAATGGACCAAAATGTGATGCAAAAATATAAAATAGCCACACAATACAACTAGGAACCTGTCAAAGAAGGGACGCTTTAATATTAGTACTGCTAACTTGAGCAGCTGACAAAATAAAATAATCTACATGCATTTCTGAAATAAAAGTAATCTATAACTCTGATTATTACAGTTATTTCTTAATTGTAAACCCTCCATGTTTTCTTCCAAAATTGTTATTTTGCGGAGGGATTATTAGGGGGAAGAGCGACATTTTGAGCCAAAATCAGGGACAGTTGAGAGGTTTGGCTATGCCTAATTCTATAAAGCAATTTATTTGCATGTACCTCTCAACCTGTTAATGTAATAAATCTGGACACGGCCAAATATATTGGGGGAACATGTAAACAGTACTAAAAATTGCTCTTGTATAAACTGAGAGAGTTAATAGAATAACAGGTCTTACTTTAGCATGTATTTTTCCGAAGGTTATGAAGTCTGAAACTCAGTGTGTCATTATTTAGTAACTTAATTCCTAAATGATTTGCCAGAAAACCACAAATTTTATGAGGAATAAACCACAAATAAGCAAAAATCTATTCATTCTTTGAAAATCTGGACAGTTGGGAGGTATAGTTCAGCTGGGGCTGCCTTTGAGTTTGCCACACTTCTCCCTCACAAAATCATAGTTGACTGGAGCCTCCCCCCTGCAGCCATTCCAATGATCCATTACTTGGCTGTTTTACTCCATTTACCATAAACACTAATGTGCATACTGCTTTACTTCTATGATGATTTGGACTTCATTTGAAAGTTTTATTTTGCATTTTACAGCACAAACACTAAGACATCTGCTAAACAAAGCAATGCAGTCTCACAATGAAAACAGACTTAGCATTAAAACTTCTCTGTCCTTGAAACTCACATTAATTGAAACAGCATTGAAACCCACATTCAAAGAAAATACATTTTGCCAGTGGCAGATAAAGATTAATTTTGGGCTGTTTTCAAATCATAGGCCCCTTGCACATGAAACATACATGTGTTCTTTGATACACCTTCCTGATTGTACTAAATTATATACTTTGTATAATACAGTACAGTTGTTAGAGGGCGTTTTAAATTTATTGTTTTGAACATTTTTCCAGTAAACAATGAAACAAAATGCATGCACCAATATTGACAACACTGCCTAATTCAGAACATTTTTCCAGTAAACAATGAAACAAAATGCATGCACCCATAATGACAAAACTGCCCAGTTCAGAACATTTCCGTCATAAAATACTACTCAAACTTCTACAGTTCACCATTATCAGTAAATATGCACAATTCTACAGTCCACGGTTATCAGTAAATATGCACAATTCTACAGTCCACCATTATCAGTAAATATGCACAATCTTTGAAGAAGTAAAAGTCATCTAAACAATTCCACATTAATGAAATCTGTAACTAATGAAGAGGTTGCTGCTAGCAAACACCTTTATATTTCATGGTTTCATTGAAAAATAAAGTGTCTGTTGCCCCTGAGGAATAAATTGCCTATATTTCATTAAAAATGGTAAGCTAGTAATATTGCAATAGGAAATGGATGGCAAACTGATAACACTCATAGTTAGTATCTTCGCCAATTAGGACATTCTTAGTACGGCAGCATCCACCCCTTGTGGGAGTAGACCCCACAGCCTTCTGCATCAAAAGCAAGTACACAACTTGTTGTGCTATTAACAATGCAAGCAAACTCAGCATAAGCAGCACTAAACTTCTCTTCCCCTGCAGCTCTCAGCTCCTTGTAAAATCTATTCAATACTCAACTGCATCTCAACTTCGCAGCACAAGAAATCTGGAAAAAGCCAAAATTTATTGGGGAGGGGGGGTCAAAAGCCCAAAAAACAGTGACACATTAAACATGGCTTGTATAATCTTGGAAAGTTGCTAGAATAAAATGCTGTTACCACCATACATTTTACTGCCAAGGTCCCTGTGCAAAACAGTCAGAGCAACATACCACTACACCAAATCAGCTGCTTTGTGAAAGAGAGGAAGACTGAAACTTAAATGGCTATCATTTAGTGAATTCAGTTCTCACCATAGCTGTCAACCTCTTAGCACAAAACACCTGGACAAACCCATTAATGAGGAAATACAGCCCTCAAACATATTCAGTGAATTCAGTTCTTGCCATAGTCAACCTTAGCACAAAAAACATGGACGAAGCTAATACAGTCCCAAAAATAGGGATACATTTCAAATATTCATCTTATAAACTTAGAAAATTGCTAGAATAAAAGGTTGTGTTACTATGTATTTTCTGAAGAATATGAAGTCTGAAATTCAGATGCCTGTCAATTTTACTTCTGATGGAACAAAAACAATTTTCAGCAGAGGCCCAGGAAGAAATACTGCAGCCACATCTCTTTGTCAAATGGCAGGATACCAGAGCAAATCCACACAAACACAGGGAGGAGATGCAGACTCCACACAGAAGGCACCCCAGCCAAGAATCAAGCCAAAAAACCTACAGTTGTGAGGTAGCAATGCTACCACTGCACCATCAAATATTTAAGGAATTAAGCATTCAGAAACCTGAAGTCTGAAATTCAAATGCCTGTCAATTTTATTTAACATTTGTTAACCAGGACAGTCTGACTTGGAGCAAAAAAACTATTTTCAGCAGAGGCCCAGGAAGAAATAATGCAGACATGTCTTTGTAACATGGGAGGACACAAAAGCAAACCCACACAAACATAGGGAGAAGATGCAGACCCCACACAGAAGGCACTCCAGCCAAGAATCAAGCATGAGAACCTGCAGCTGTGAGGCAACAATACTACCACTGCACCATCAAATATCTAAGCATTTAAACATTTAGAAACCACAGATATTATGAGGAACAGAACAGATCAAATATGAGGCAAAAATCTGCAAATTTTTTACAAATGGCGGTGGGTAGGGAATTCAGGCCCTTAACACCTGCATACAAGGTACAGGATTCAAGCCTGAGGTATTCCCTACCACACCACCATGAGTTTGCTCTAGCCACCAGTATATAGTAACTGGGGCATTTCACACATACACACATATCTCCCCTATATCAGTCCCTTGCCACCGATGAGCCAAATAACTGCTCCCTTGCCGCCGATATCCACTTTGCCTGCTTATTATATCAGTCCCTTTGCCTGCTTATCTTGCCACCGATGAGCCAAATAACTGCTCCCTTGCTGCCAATATCCACTTTGCCTGCTTACTTTGCCGCCGATATCCACTTTGCCTGCTTACCTTGCCGACGAGCCAAATAACTGTTCCCTTGCCGCCGATATCCAAACAGCCCCTTTGCCAGTATTCCTAGCGTGATTGGTCCATCCCAAACAGTCCAAATCTGCGATTGGTCCAGCCTGCTGCTGCTGCAGTCTGGAGTGCCTCCATTTTGTGACATCACCGCCGCACAAACTGCTCGGCATCTTGGGACCGAGATGCTTTTCCGTCTATCTAGACTGCTGAGAAAGCAGTTCCCTCTATCTAGACTGCTGAGAAAGCAGTCTGAGAGTGTTCCCGTCTATTTTAGAGTGTGCGCGCATGCGCACACTTCTGGGAATTTATGGTGTTTGTTTTTGTGTTTCTCTGTTTTATTTTTATTTGTTTTTTTAGGTGGGAGGGCTGCAGTCCTGCAGTCCTATAGCACTAACTGCCCCTGTATACAATGTGTAAAACAGCTCTTAACCAGGTAATTTAATTTATTTGTGAGCATCATAAATTTAATTTTAGGATCTTGCGGAATGTGTTTCAAGGCCCACAAGGGAGTGATTTAATAACCAGAACTGAGTATTCTGAATATAAATGGATTAACTGTTTTAGGGCTGATAAATTACCTGGCTTAAATTCTAGTCTTCTTTCGGCTTTTCTCGGTTAGGGGTCGCCACAGCGGAACTCCGGTCCGCTAATGATTGTCAGTAGATTTTTACGTGCTGGCTTGCCGGGTCTAATGCACAACCTTCAACGAAGGAACACCCATTCATGCATGTCGACACACAGAAGATGCTCTAACTGAGAATCGAACGGGCAACGTCTAACTGTGAGGCGACAACACTACTAATAGCTTAAAACCAATTCTAAAAATGAAGCATGATGTTTTGTGATTTAGTGTTGCTATGATGTTACATATGTCCTGTGTTTCTGGATCATATCACATTTTCCCATGACTATTTTCTTATTTTTTATTGGCTGGTGTTTTTGTATTTAAGAGCTGTTTTACACATTGTATATCATGCACTGAGAAAGAGTTTTATAAGCAAAAGCTTTGCTGCTTCTATCACTGTGTGTGCTTATATTAAATCTTGGACGTTGGACTTCTTGGTCTTTTTCATTTATTTGCATATCGGTTTGTCCTGAAGTCCTTCAGCTACCTAAGGAGTTGTTTTGGATTATGTATTGTGTTTTTCAGTGTATTAGGCAGCCTCAAAAAAATCACATATGATTAGAGGGATTCAGAAAATTGTGTGAAGGGGTAACTAAATCAAGCTTGAAAATAGGGACACACCCCCAAATATATGTACATCCTCCATCAGGCCTCAAAATAGGAAAATTCCTCCAAAATAGGGACAATTGAGTGGTCTGTTTGCAAACTCCACAAAGACAGTAACTGGAGTTCAGGACTGAACTCCGAGCTGTGGAGTTGAGAGGAAAGGTCTTATCAGTGAGCCACCATGTTGCCCATCTTAGTCAATTCAAGTGTTACATTCCTGCTAGGACTGTAAGATAATTCAAAGGCTTCCCGGTTAATATGGCCAGAACATGTAATAAATGCTGTGATGTAAGTTTCTCACTTTATGTCTCCAGACTTTGGAATGACCTGCTCATCAGTTTCCATGAACAACAAACCCAAAGCCTTTCCAGGCACTGGCTGCTTAATTAAAAGATCTTCCCTCTTCTATCTCAACCAGCCAGATCAGCAATGAGCAAAGGAGTTCTTCTGTCCCAGATAGAATATGGACTACTTCATTTTTTGCATCCATCTCCAAGAAAAATACCACCACATTCCAAGAAATCTCCAATGGCATCTGCCAACTCATTACAAACACTCCCTGTCAGCATCCCTGTATCACCATAGAAAAACCATAAAGTAAAGATGCATATAAAGATCTATGTAAGGATCAGTGTTTACCAAGATTATATATTACCCATTCCGAAGGAGGGATGGGCCTCCTTGAAAGTGATTACATGTATAGATCTGCAACTCTGGGACTCCAGACATATCTGCTGATTTCACAAGACCCAAATGTAGTGAAAGTCTAGAAATATGAGGGATGACTTCTTTGCTTAATTTAGCAGAAGCATATCAGCATCAAGCAGGAATGGAAATCAAACCAGAAGTAGATAAAAATCAGGCAGCAACTGAATGTGTCAAAAAACAAAAGAAAGAATATAGGGTGAAGGACCAGATGAGAAGGCAAGAAATGTGGAAAAAACAAATATAATTGCAAGTATATAAAACTTCTGGAAGAACCTCATGTTGATCAGGAACAAACACATGAATGGTTAAGGAGAGGCGAATTCAAACCAAGAGATGAAAGGTTAATATTGGCAGCCCAAAATAGTGGTTTACAAAGTCCATTGAGCATGTGGGAGAAACAGACAAATGTAGGTTTTGTAAAAGCAAATTGAATACAGTCGCACACCTCGTTGCTGGGTGTGACATATTAATGGCAGAAGGACTGTATACTGAAAGGCATAATAATGTGGCAAGACTGTTGCACTGAGGATTGTGCAAACATTTGTGTCTTTCGGCTTTTCCCGGTTAGGGGTCGCCACAGCGTAACTCCGGTCCGCTAATGATTGGTAGTTGATTTTTACATGCCAAGTTACCAGCCCTGACACACAACCTTCAACGAAGGTACTCCCATTCACACATGTCTCTATGCAGAAGATGCTCTAGCTGAGAATCAAACCGGACAGTGTCTTACGGTGAGGCGACAACGCTACCGCAGCACCACCACCCAGGACTGGTATTGAAATGGCTGAAAAACACTGGAAACAGGAGCCATGAAGCATCATAGAAAATGATGAAGTTTATATCACATGGGATCACCCATTACCAACAGTTCAAAAGATAGATGCTAGAAAACAGGATATAGTGGTCCAAGAAAAGAAGACAAAAGTAGCATTGATCATTGAAATTGCTACACCCAGTGACTACAGTGTCTTGCGTACAGAGAGAGACAAAGTCATAAAATATCAGGATCTACAGGCAGAAACGAGAGCAATGTGGAAGAAAGATACCCAGACAGTTCCAGTAGTAGTTGGGGCAATAGGTCTTATAAAAAAGAATTTACAATCGTATTTAGATCTGTTGCCAATACATGTAGCCCTGTATGAATTGCAGAAGGAGTCATTACTGAGCACATTGCGAGTACTGCAAAGAGCATTTTTGGTTGACATCAAAGATTGAAGCAATACTAATTTCATGAACTTTAATCGTACTTTGACTTAGGAATGCGGTCCATTTCCATCATATTATTAGAAACCCAAAAGATTTGGAGAAATTAAAAACAAACTAAGATCTAACCTATTGTTTGGTTTCCAGCTCTACAAATTACTCCAACTCCAGAAATGTACTCCCCTTGTACCTAAGCTACACTTCATGAAAAAACTCCTCATACAACTTGAGACACTACTCACAAGCCACACCAACTCTCATTACCCCTAGAACCAAACTCCACAGCACTGCTTATGCATTTCCCTCTTAGGCACCTGCTCTTTGGCAAGCTCTCCTCATCACCCTAAATAATAATCACAATTACTCCAAATTCGGAATGCAACTCTAAATGCACCTCTTCATCCAAGTAAAATGCTCCTATTTCAACATAGGACACATCACCTAACACACTATCCCTGTCTCTATTCCACTTTTCTTCTCCTTTCACAAAATTACCGAAGGTTGACCATATTAGAAACTAATGTAAATATTGTACATTACACTCCGCCCATTTACAATAATATAAATACACAGTTTTTCTATGTAACTAATCTTCACTAGTCTGTTATTGCATACATTTCTGACTTTGTTTGTGAGATGTTTTGTATTTCTCTGGGACTAAGCGTAAAATTGGTCAGTACCGATCAGGGCACTACCCTGGTAAGTAAATAAATAAATAAACACATTTACTTGGATGATTACTGGAAATGGAAGTGTTGGACTGTGTAATAGCCAGCTGTATGTAACTAATACTGTAGTTCAGCAGGCAGCAGTAAATGCACTTTCACCTGTGAATGATTGGCAAACAATCAATAATAAACCAGTTCACTGATTACACCTGATTGGGACCACACTTTGCCTGAAGTTCTCTCAGACATGTCAAAATGCTGCTTTTGCAAAGGACATACCATCTGCAACCCTCCCATGTAGGTGACTTCACCCAAAAGACTCACCCCTAACTCCATGCTAACACTATGGTGTGGAAAGGAGAAACTCCCCAAATATAACACATAGGGGTCTCACAGAAACAGCAGTACCACAGTACTATGGTACAACGAGGCAACCTGTGATCAAGTACAAATATAACCAAATGGACCCAAACAACTAAATAGTGACCACTTAAAGGGAAACTCAGTCAAGAAATACTCACTGCTTCAGACCCTTTGGTCTTACCTCTCTAGTTTCTCCTCAGCCCTGTATCTCAGCCTTTATTCTTCCTCTATGTTTGTTTCTTTGACACTCTTAACCAATTCAGTGTTGCTTTTTTCCTGTCTGATATATCTGTTTCATGATGTTACCACTTCCTTTGCCTGAAAGGCTTCCCTTTCCCAGTTAACCAAATTAATTATTCTACCAGTTAACCTAACATTTCTACCAGTATGCCACAGGAGTGCAGTAGTTAGTCTGCATCAAAGTGCTCAGTTTCCCAGGTTGGATTCCAGCTGGTGTCTTCTTTTGAGTCTACATGTCTTCCCTGTGTTAATGTAAGTTTTCACCAGGTATTCCTATGTTTTTCCAATACCTCAAATAAAACTAGTGGTCCTTTAAATGGAACATTATGGGTATGTGTATGCAGAGTCATGGCACGGCAGGGGAAAATAGAGCAGCCTCCTTTGGTGCAAGGTGTTAGAGGGCTCGATTGAGAAGTGCAGAGAGTTCCTTTATTCTTCTCTGAATCAGCATAACATCAGTAATTATTAGAGCAGAGTTTGCTTTATGGCACAGAGGGATGGAGCCTGAATATGCCTAGATGTCTCAGCTCAACTAGTATTCTGGGCATTGGAGGAGCAGTCTGGGATGGTTGCATACCTGAAGCAGATAAACACAAAAGCCAGAAGAAGTAGCTGGATTGAACCCACTCAAAGTAATGCAGGCTGCAAATCACCACACAGATGTAGAATGCAGAATCCACTTTATTAACTTCAGACCAAAAAAATTCAAGGATGAGTGCTTTCATCCAGAAAGATCTAGATCTTTCTGGATGAAAGCGCACATCCTTGGATTTTTTGGTCTGAAGTTAATAAAGTGGATTCTGCATTCTACAACTGTGTGGTGATTTGCAGCCTGCATTACTTTGAGTGGGTTCAATCCAGTTACTACTTCTGGTTTTTGTGTTTATCTGCTTCAGTTTGTGCTTTGTGACTTTATATGTTTGCATACCTCTCAATCTGTCAGAGCACAAAATCTGGACAAAGGCACAAATAATGGGGAGGGGGGGGCAAAGGCCTAAAAATAGGGATACTTTTTAAATACTGCTCTTACAAACTTAGAAAGTTGATAGAATAACAGACCATGCATTAGCATAAATTTTCTAAAAGATATGAAGTCTGAAACTCAAATGTGTGCAATTATTTTCTGACTTCAGTCCTCAGTGATTTGCCAGAAAACCACAATTTTATGAGAAACAGACCAAATATATGAGGCAAAAATCTGGATATTCTACGAAACTCTATACAGTTGAGAGTATGGATGGTTGTGATTTAGTGGTTACAGTCACTTTGCTGGGCCCAGTGGAGTGATGCAGTTACAACACTACTGCCACCTAATGGATGTCAAGGGTAGCAAAATGCCAACTAGAAGCTCGGGTAAAAATGAGGTACTTTTGGCCTGCCAAACAGGCTTTGTGCTTTAGCTGGGTACCAGGGAGTGTATGGAAGCATATGTTCATCACTAGATGGTCCAACAGTGCAAACACCTCTTCTGGCAAGAAGCATCCATCACTACTGCAAAGAGAGGGTTAGGGCAAAAGTACCCCATCTTCCTAAATGAGGCCCACGACCCATCAGACTTACTAGATGTAATATGTACTTTAGCAACACCCATGAGGATGGGAGGGAAATGAAACAGGCAAAAAAGGCTGTCAGTCACTGAAGAAGAGGAAAGAAAAAAAAAACAAAGCAAAATAATAACAATAAGGGAAGCATGTGTATAGCATGCCTTTTAGGTGCTTCAAGGGCAGTGCATTGTGCCATGCTAACAAATTACATGCCATGGTTACAGTGCTGTAGGGAAACCCCTGCTGACATAGTCAGGGACAAAGTTTGGGAAACCAGTTCCCAGACCATGTGAGATCTGTCTTCTGCTTAGGAGGAGAGTGAGTGGCTATCAAGCCAGTAACTTTTCCAATTAACTTGAGATGAGGTGGTATGTGGCAGATATGCAGAGTGTGTGTGTGTGTGTGTGTGTGTGTGTGTGTGTGTGTGTGTGTGTGTGTGTGTGTGTGTGTGTGTGTGTGTGTGTGTGCGCGTGCTTCTGTTTCTGTGTATACATGCATGTGCACGCATGTGTGTGTGAGTGTGTGTGTATGCATGTGGATGTGTGCACACACTGCACATGCACATGTATGAATGTGAATGTTTGTATGTATGTGTGTGTGCATGTGTGGTATGTGGGGGGGGGTGAAGCCACAGCCTACATGGATGCAGGGCTACTCAGCCTGGTAACGATACCTCCTTGAGGCAGGACATATGAGCTTCTTGTACTTCACCTAAGATAATCCAGACAGAAAATAAATGTTTGGGGTATCAGTGTAACCATGTAAAAGCCTAATTTATAGAGTCACTAGCTTGCTGTGTTGAGGAATCCAGAAGTGCTAAGAGATATAAAAAATTAAAAAAAAATGTACTTCTGGACCTTCGGCAATTGTACCTTATTGACAACCCACTGGAGGGGGGGGTGGCATAGCATGGTATAGCACTGGGACTAACCTTCTAAGTGCTAAGAAAACATGAATACAAGTCACTCTTCAGTTCCACAGGCATCTTACAACAAAATATTGTACCCAAATTGGGATATCAAGCACTATAGGCAATAGCAACGATAAAGGTCATTGCTGGTCCTTTCCTTAAAGTAAAAAAATGGAGAAAATTTTATATTTTTCGTCTTCTCTCAATATTCTCCACAAATGTGATGTCAGTGCATGACTATAAGGGGTTTGCATTCTTCCTTGTTGTTATACCCAAAAAGGCCTGCTGGGGTCATCTGCTGCTATACTGATGTCATCCTACAGTCTTCTATTTCCCCCACAAGACAACATCAGAGAGGTAAAACATTTTTGGTGGGCCTATTCTTTTATGAGATTGCCTTTCTTCAACTGTCTTTGGAAGGAGTATTGGTTTATATTTTATGTTTCATAGTCTGGTTGTTTCTTTTTAAAGAGTCCCTTTCATTTTTGTAATTTGCTGTCTTCTAAATAGCATTCTGAGGTATTAGTTAAATTCAGTCTTGAAGGGATTGCTAACCGAGTTACTTTCGTTCAAGCTTAGAAGTCAATTTCAAGGCCACATTCCATGGGTGGGGATGGGATTGATTTGTGATTGGCAAGTCACACATAAAAAGGCTTGCCATCTGTACAAGATCTTTTTGAGTTTTTATTGTCTATAAATCTAGTTTAGCTAGAATATGTGGCCGAATTATGTTGTTTTGTTAAGGCTGTAAATGTTGTATTTCAGCTACAACTCCTTGTTCACTGATGTGACTCGTTTAAGAGTATAGGCAAGGATATCCCTTTTATACCAATATTTATATATTTTTGTTCTCCATACCCCACCACAACTCACATTAAAAAAGATGTCTCTGCAAATGTATCCCATACATGTTAAATATAATTTTCAGTTGTTTAACTGCAAGCCTAACATGCCGTGTGTACAGATATATATGTAGTAACCCTTGCTTTGACAATTATAGCATTTTACTAATGGGCTTATAAGGGTAGAAAAATTCACAGGTCACTCAAAAGAGTCCTCTTAAAAACAAGAGCATCTATTCACAGCACTAAATCCATGTGCCTGTCTGTGGTGTTGGACCTCAGATTGTCTCTTAACAGTTTGATATACAAGCAATAATGTCCAACAGGGTGGGCATTATCAGAGGAAGATATACAAGCAATAATGTCCAACAGGGTGGGCATTATCAGAGGAATTATTGCCCACCCAGGAGTATTGTGAAGCCTAATGCCACAGGTAGAGGGCATTATTTGCTCGATAACACCCATCTTGGAGGACATTATTGCACTTAGAGACTGGGCCATCACTTTTTTTTATTAGTATATACCATATTTATATTTCTGATGTAAAATAGTTCTCTGTCTCAAGACTTGCTGTGCCATGTGTAATTGTTATCAGAGGAAGTATTTTGCAGCCAAAATATAAGTTTTGTAAGTATTTAATGTCCACACACATATTCAGAAGTTCTCACAGACAGACTCACACACATATACATTGAAACACGTGTGCACTCACGTGCACACACACACACACACACACACACACACACACACACACACACACATGACCAGCAATTACAGTCACTTTGTTGATCAAATAAATGAAAAATGAAATCATACAATGCAAGATATTGTAGCTTCCCATGCCTCTTAACTGTCCCAGATTTTGCTGCATAGTTTTTCTGTGTCCCATAAATAACATTTGATTTGCAATTTTCATTTTCTGTCAAATCACTCAGGACTGAAGTCTCTAAGTACTTACACACATTTGAGTTTCAGACTTTATATCCTTCTGAAAATGCATGTTACACACAACTGTTATTTTAGCAACTTTCTAAGTTTCTAAGAGCAATAGTTAAAATATGTCCCTATTTTTGGGCCTTTGCCCCCCCCCCCCCCCATTATTTTAGGCTTTGTCCAGATTTATTGCACTAAGAGATTTAGAATTATGAATTGCTGCCATGAAGAGGCAGACTTGTTTTTCTAATGTCCACTAATATCCAATTGGAGAATGTAATACAGCAATAAAATAAACTTTTTTTTCTCTGCAACATTCACAGCAAGCACAAGTCCTGCCCCCTCTAGCCCTCTGCAGCTAAGACAGGGTGTGCATGTCAAGTTTTATGAGGTTACCTTGAACTCAATTGTCCATTCAAGCAAGTGTCTGTGGGTAAATCAAAATAAAGATGAAGGCTTCCTTTTAGATAAGGAAAGGTTACGCTAACCCTGAAAACGTCTGCCATGAGTGCTCTGGATTGTAGTCTTGCTATCTGTAGAAACATTTGTACAACTTTTTATCTACACACTCTGATGTATCTGTTCTTTAAATTTCACTTGTTTGCTGCCTGACTATAAATATAGGAGGGCTTCTTTATTTTAACAGTTTGTTGCTCAGTTACAAATACTAGTAAAGTGTTTTACATATCACTGTTCAATCACCTCATTAGCTACACTGCCTTCAAGTGCAGAAGTGTTTCTCTTAAAAATATGAAAAAGGCTACACTGATAAATGAACAGATGTATAGGTTCATAGATTGGTACTAGGCTAACTGCCCTTGTGGGCCATTTTACACCCAACCAGTTACCCCAAATGAGAATCAAACCCTGCACTCTGTGCTTGTAAGGTAATCACCTTAACCATTATCCCAACCTCCTTCATAGACCGATATAGACAGAGCTACAGATGTCGATGTACAATACAGTTAGCCTCCCAGTGCCACCTCTATGACCACTTCAGTCCAACTTTATATTACAATGTAGGATCTGTCTGCCAAGCTAGTACACAATCAGCTCCGCCATTTTTTCCAGGTTTAGTCATACTTTCACGACTAAAGCCTAATCAGCTTCCATATCCCTGCATTTTTTTATTCACAGTGACTTACCTCTTACACTAAAAGGTTTGAAAAGAGAAACTGTGACATCTCTGCAGATACTCTGTATATAGCTGCATCCATAGGTTTGATAAGAGAAACTATAACATATTTGTATATATTTCTGAATATAAACTGTATTCTTCATAGGCTTGAAATGTGAGACTGTAACTTGTATGTTAACACAATATGTTTGCACATATACTGTAACTTGCTTGTCTTTATCTGTTTGTAAGTTTGGAGGTTTTCTCCCCGGGCCTCTGCTGAAAATGGACATGCATCCAGTCGGACTATCCCGGTCAACAAATGTAAAATAAAATAAATAAAATTATGGACATTTTCTGCACTCCACTCATACACAAGCAAGCTCACTGATACCCTTAAAGTTGTCCTCAAGTGTTAGCTCATACACACACACACGCACACACACACACACACACACACACACACACACACACACACACACACACACACACACACACACACACACATATCTATATATATATACACACACACACACACACATATCTATCTATCTATATATATATATATATATATATATATATATATATATATATATATATATATACACACACACACACACACACACACACACACACACACACACACACACACACACACACACACACATATCTATCTATCTATCTGTCTAGCTAGCTATATACCTGTCTATCTATATATCTATATATATATATATATATATATATATATATGCACACACACACACACACACACACACACATATCTATCTATCTATATATATATATATATATATATATATATATACATACACACACACACACATATCTATCTAGCTATCTATATATATATATATATATATATATATATATATATATATATATATATATATATACATACACACACACACACACACACACACACACACACACACACACATCTATCTATATATATCTAATTTATATTGTTGAAAAACCACTTAAGCAAAATTCAAAATATCAAAACCACTTTTCCGAAACAGCATGGTATTGAACACCCAGAACATCATAATTTCACTCTGGGAAAGTAACTACTGGACCACCATGGTGGAGTTTGCCATTTTCTCCATTATACTGCGATCTTGGAGTTGGTATATTTAGTTACAGGGTTGGGGGGAGTGTGGGGCAAAACCCCCCACATGGGTGGGTATGATTTGCTTCAGTTTGTTTTTTCTGTGTTGGCGGAGAAGTGGTTAGTTTCTCGGAGTGAAATTGCGATGTTCCAGGTATTTGATAGCATGCCGTTTCGGCAAAGTGGTCTCGATGTTTTGAATTTCACACAAGTGTTTTTTTGACAATATAAAGTACATCCATTTATCTCTCTCTCTCTCTCTATATATATATATATATATATAAAATTGTTTTTTTTTCCTCAAGTGACCATAAAAATGAACATGAAATCATCATTTCTGTAGGTTCATAAGTTCATAGGTGTTTACTAGGCTAAGACCACAAGGGCCTTTTTAAGCCAAGGTATGCATCCCAAAATCTCTCACAAATTCTGGTACCCTTGATAAATGTAAGTAGGGGTTTGGGAGATGAAACATTTACAAGTGGTGGCCTGAGAGATGAACCATTTACAGGCTGCCTGTGCCCATTAGAGACATAGATGCCACACTAGGGAAGAATTTCCTGTTCCCCATCGAACACTTGAATTGGGTTAGGAAGGAATTCTGTTTCACATGAACGGGGAGTTTGTTACAAAGAAGGTGTAGTCTCTACCATACATACCTGTCTCTCCATCAGGTCCTGTTTACATCATAGGTAAGGTTTAAGTCTTTAGAATGGGTAATTCTGGTGCTGTTTGATTTCTGGTATGCCAGAGGTCCATCAGAGTGGAGTCTGCCAATGCCTTATATACCATGCATGGATCTGTCTTCAACAGCCTGTAGAAGGCAGAATACAGGGTTAGGGTCTTGAGGTGGTCTGCATAGGATACATTTTTACAGCCTGTATTCTTTCACTGAGGAACCTGTGTGGACATTCCAATTGTTGGATATGCCTGGTTAGGTACATACCAAAGGGGCATTGTATTCAATGATAGGTCTGATGAATGCCAAACACACTAGAACAATGATTTCCTTGGGTCTAGATGGCACACCTTTGTTTATAAGTTGCACAGCACAGAATGATTTCCTCACCACTATAGACATGTGATGGTCAAAAACTAGACTACTGTCTCATTCCTTAGATGGCCATAAAAACTGAACATCAAATAAGCCAACTCAATCCATTGAATTTGTTTTTCTCAAAACACCTTCCCATATTTAGGCAAGCACCACACACCTATACCAGTGTACCTACCAGATGTTTTCTTTTCAGTAATTTCCCCAGCAAAGTAATATTCTGAAGCAAACTTCACCTTACTTAAGACAGAGGTGGTAAGTTTCTCAGCCCCCACGCTAAAGTATAATGCTGCTCAAAATGCAGAAAACTTTACAAATGCACTTTATGAGCACCTACAAGGATGCATGCCCTAGCAAAACCAAGACTCACTCCCCTAAGAGACGAAAACCAGTCTGGTGGACCCTTGCCATAAACAGGCTATACAATAGAAGGAGGAAACTAGTTCAGAAAAAAAGCAAATCCCAAGAAGGAAAGACATCCCTGATCAGTATCAGTAAGAAACTAAGGTCCCTCATAAAATCCTCCAAGGCTAACTTCGAAAGAAAAATAGCCAAGGATTCGAAAGATAACCACAAAGCCTTCTTTAGCTATGTCAAGAATCTAAGTGGCAACTCGCATATATGCTCTGAGCTAGTGCAAAATAGCACAAAATATACTTAACCCACTGATATTGCCAACATCCTGGCAGATAGATTCAGTGCAAACTTCACCCCCCTCTCACCCCCAAAAGGGCCCACAACAATACCAGAAAAGTGTAGTGTCCAAGAAATCACAGACGCACAGGTGAAAACAGGCCTTTCAAAAGCCAAAAGCACAGCGTCAATGGGGCCAGATGGTGTCCCAGGCTGCGTCTTGCAGGAACTACAGAATGAACTAACCCCCCACCTAAACACACTGTTCAACCTCAGCCTCTCCACAGACTACATCCCCATAGAATGGCACACAGCAATGGTTATTCCACTCCACAAAGGAGGGTCCACAACTGACCCTAGTAACTATCGCCCCATAAGCCTGACTGGCCTAGTTTGCAAGGCTATGGAGCACATCATCATGGAACTCATTAACAAAGATATTAGGAACCTCCAAACACTTGACCCGACCCAGTTTGGCTTTGTTAAGGGCAGATCATGCCTACTAAACCTGGTTGACTTCTTCGAGACAGTCACCAAGTCCATAGATGAGGGGAAGGTAGTTCACACAGCCTACCTTGACCTCGCCAAGGCTTTTGACACTATTCCTCACTTGGGAATTATAGAAAAACTCACCAGCCTGAACATAAACCCCTAAGTCACAAGATGGGTTGCCAACTGGCTTACAGACAGAACTCACACGGTAAGAATAGCGGGCTCCAGGTCCGACTCTAAACCAGTCACAAATGGTGTCCCACAAGGCTCGGTCCTGGGACCCCTACTGTTTGGCATATACTTCTCAGAAGTACAGGCAAACACAGGAGGACTATGGCTAACCAAGTTCGCTGATGACTGCAAACTGGGAGCCATAATTGACTCACCGACTGACACAGACATTCTCCAAAAGGGCCTTACTGAGATGGACACCTGGTGTCAAAGTCATGGTCTCAAGCTAAATGCCAAAAAATGCATAGTCATCCCGTTTGGGAAAAACAAAACACCCATGAATTACCACATAGGTGGCAGCCCCCTTAATACAGAAGAGGTAATAGGAGATCTGGGGACCCAGGTAGATAGTAATCTCTCCTTTGACAATCATATTGCCAAAGTAGTTAGGAAATCCTTCTATGTAGCCCATCTAATTACTAAAGGGTTTGCATCTATTAATAAAGAAGTTATAGTGCCCCTCTACTCGTCACTCATCAGACCCATCATAGAGTACAATGCCCCGTTTGGGATGTACCTCACAAGACACTTCCAACAGCTAGAAAGACCACAAAAGTACCTCATCAAGAGGATTACTGGTCTCAAACATATGTCCTATGAAGCCCGACTGGAAAAACTCCAGCTGTACTCAGTGGCATATTGCTTACTCAGAGGTGATCTCTGCCTGACTTACAAAGCCATGTCCAACTCAGAATTGATGGACATGCTCCACCTAAAGAAATCCAAGTCACTGAGAGCCACTCGCTCTAGTGAGCTAAACCTCGCCACAACAATAAATAGAACATGGTGGAGGGATAGATTCCTGTCACAGAGACTCCCTATGCTTTGGAACAAAATTCCTAACTACATTAGGCAGAGCCCCTTACTAACACTCTTCAAGAGAAACCTTGACGAGTGGATGGGTAACAGAAAATACACCCTTGGGATCACTTCATTGGCTCTGCTTGACAGAGGATCAGTTAATTAATCAATGGGGTGTCGAAAGCCGACACACTCTGGCTAGGCTTAAAAATGCCCTCGAGCAGATAGCCTAGTACCTACCTATGAATCTATTAGCCTAAGCTAACATGAGTTAAAATGGTGCATAGCCATGGGCAGGAAATAACACAGAATTGTGCATTTTGGTTATTAACTTCTTGTGACCAACTTAGCACACCAGGTATGACCTAAAAGGAAAAAAAGCACTTAGATTATAAAATGCTACTCAGAGCATGGGTTACAACAACTCTGCACAAAGCCATGTTGCACAGCAGACTTGATTACTTGTAGTCAAGAATCCATAGGACAAACAAACCAAACTCTAAACAACATAGGGTTCTGCAGCTTTCTAGAAAATTATGCTGAACAGCAATTTTACATGCCATTGATTATGAATTCATGATGATGATTATGATTCAAATATTTAAATTACAAAGAGCACAGGATGCTACTACTTTGCAAAGGAGCAACATCTGGAGAGCCATGTACATTTCTAATTGCTAGGTGGGTGGCAGGAGCAGCTGTATGGAGCTGCATACAACTACAAAACAATGTTGGCAAACCCTTTTTATACAGCTGGAATGTTGGATTGGGGGGGGGGTTAACATCTTTGCCTCACAGCTGCAGGGTTTGAGTCCCAATCTTAACCTCCAGTCACTGTCTGTGTAGAGTTTGTATATTCTCTCCAGCTTCCATCTCCTCAAAACAGGCTAGTTGATTGGCTACAATAAAAGCTGTTGCTAAGTATTGCATTTCTTTGCTCTTGTTGCTGAAGAAAGGTCTGATAAGGACCAGCTACAAATGTTAAAAGCAGTTTGCTACAGAGCTCCCACATTCATTTAGGGAGCCACAGCATCCTTGCTTCAAGAAGTAGTGCAGGTACTGCTCTCCTGCACTATTGGCACCAATAATTACCAATAATTGACCCAAATGAATCTGACACTGACACAAATGTTCTCCAGGAGGGGCTGACACAGACAAATAACTGGTGTCAGAGCCATGGACTAGAACTAAATGCCAAGAAAAGCATAATAGTATAATTTTGGAAGTCATCCATCCCTGGTAACTATCATATTGACTACACACCCTTAGAGATGACCCAGTAGTCAGGGACTTAGGGACACACATAGATAGTAATCAAGCCTTTGATCATCACGTGTCTACAGTGGTGAGGAAATCATTCTATTTTGCTCAACTTATAAACCAAGGTAAGGCATCCAAGTCCAAGACAGTCATTGTTCCACTGTATTTGGCATTCTTCAGACCTATCATTGAGTACAATGCCCCCTTTGGTATGTACCTAACCAGGCATATCCAACAATTGGAATGTTCACAAAAGTTCTTCACTAAAAGAATACAGGATGTAAGTAATATGCCCTATGCAGATCGCCTCAAGATCCTATCTCTGTATTCTGTCTCCTACAGGCTTTTGAGGGGAGATCTATGCCTGGGATACAGGGCTTTGTCAGACCCCACTCTGATGGACATCCTGCATATCCACAAAACAAACAACACCAGAATTACCCATTCTAAAGACTTAAACTTGCCTGTGACATAAATAGGACCTGCTGGAGAGATAGGTATGTATCCCAGAGACTTACCCCGTCTATGGAACAGGCTCCCCATCCACGTGATGCAGAGTTTCTCCCTAATCCAATTCAAGTGCAATTTGGACAATTGGATGGGAAATACGAAATTCATCACTGGTTTGGCACCTATGTCTCTGATACAAACAGGTAACCTGTAAATGGTTCATCTCCTAGGCCATGCTTACACTTACCAAGGGTATTAGAACTTGTCAGAGATTTGGGATACATGACTAGGCTTAAAAAGGCCCTTGTAGTCATTAGCCTAGTAAAAACATTTGAACCAGCTAGCCACAGACCCTGAAATCTTGTGGTCTTTGCCCCACTCGAAGTATGTATCTGAAATCACTGTCCTTAGAACGTAATAGATACCCAACAACTGCTTCTCAAAAATGCGCCTATGTGCCCCCTGATTTTTTTCTAAATATTGACACTTGTCACACCTTAGCCTTTTAGCTAGCAGAACTGAATAAGTGGCATAAAACTGTTATATCATCAGGAGTAGAATAGTTTAAATTTCTTCTGGAAAATGACACTTCACTGACTCATCTGGATCATATATTATGTGCAAGACATCCTGGATTTTCTTCAGGTGTAAGATTCTTTAGTGTCTCTAAAGGACCTGACTCAAATTTTGTGGACCAAAAGCTTTGTAACTTTGTCAATCCTGGTTTTGATCCCCCATGTAACTCACTGGTTTCACAGTAACTTAGCCAGAACACCTGTCAGAATCCATACAAACTGTGTGTTTTTAGAACCATACAGATGTTCTCTTATTATTGGCCTTCACATACCCAGTGCAGTAAGACTGTAGAAGCAGCAAACCCATATAATGTCCATACATGTTGCTATTGCTGTATTTGTCCAGATTATGAGCTCTCAAATGTAGCAGGATTTCCATTATCAAATGCTCTGTTTTTGTCTTGTAAAAAACAAACAAACCAGATCTCTGTTAAAAACTAGAGAAAAGGCCTGGGAGAAATGACAAAACTACAACTAACCCGCAAACATATCTAGGACCACCAAATAAAGCAAAAAACATATTAGACAGGACAAAATAAATTACTATGCCAGCGTCCAATCAGAAACTCAAAGAAGCCCACAAAATGTTGGGCTGCCATAAAAAAAATCCCACATCCAGGACAAACTAGTACTCCCTCTCAACACTCATCAATACTAAAGATAGCATAGCCTTAGCATAGCGTCACAATTTAACAGAAACTTCACTGAATCCATACTAGCCCTCACAAGCAATAATTGCTGTCCCCTTACTCAGATTCACATAGTACCCGCACTAGATCCCAGTAACTTCTCTTTCCAACGTGTCCCAATAAACACCATAGTTTTTATCTCAAAAGGCTTAACCCTACTACACTTGCTGCTGACTATCTACCTGCCAAATATCTAAAAATCACTGCAGAAACAATATGCTATCCAGTATCCGTAATAAATCGATCCATCTGAGAACAAGTTCCTAAAATTTGGAAAGTAAAACGTATCATTCCACTGCATAAAGGTGGAAACGCAACAGAATTATCAAATTGCCAGCCAACAGCCATACTATCACCATTTTCTAAAATACCTGAGTGGTGTATCCATTCACAAATCTTGAACTATCTAATAACTGACAATCTTCTATCTAACACTCAGCATGGTTTCCGTCCTAATCATAGCACTACCATCATCCTTGTTAACTTTACTAATTTTATTAACCACCAATTTAGTTTCGTCCACTTTTCTTGATCTGTCTAAAGCTTTTGGTACTGCCTCCCATTCTAAACTCTTACCTTCACTTTCAGAACTTACACTTAGCTATTCTGCACTTACTTGGTTCTACCAGTATCTAACCGGACCCCAACAAGCTATAAAATGGCAACAAAATTTCTCTTCATTACTGCCTGTAACCTTGAGTGTACCACAGGGATCTATTCTGCGCCCACTGATTTTTATTATCTTTACTAACCGTCTTCATACGGCCACCCCACTTGCCTCCGTAGTTTAATATGCAGATGATTCCACCCTTTGTGCTGCCCCAACACTACAAAAACTCCAAAACAATCACCCAGCAGTTATTTAATGCTGTGGAATCTTGGCTAAACAATGCACAACTTATACTTAACCCTACCAAAACAAAATGCATTTCCTTCTCTCCAGCTAGAGCTACAGATGCCCATCTATCATTCAATATCTCATCATTAAACCATACAATTAGCTCTCCAGTTTCCCCTACAAAATTTATTGGAGTGGTCATTGACCATAATATACAACTTGACAGACACATATCACAGACCATAAAAAGTTCACAGAAACTAGGAACCCTGTACAGAAATCGACACTTTCTAAATAAATCTTCAAAGGCCACTATAGCAAGAACCCATCTTATCTCTATGCTACTATACGCCTCACAAATTCTCGAAACTTGCTATAATAGAATCGCAAAGTTTGCCACATAACCAATTTCAGATCCTATCATTGTTTGGCTTTAAAACAGCTATCTTGGCTCAAACTACCAAGTCTACTAGCTTATAATCAACTCACCTTCACCCATTGAATACTAAATTAGCCAGAAAAAGTACAAGTACTCTACTAATACACTACTCCAATAACAGGGTTTTGCATTCCAGTAACAAATCCTTCCTAAATACATCCAAACCTAACAATGCAGATGGAGTTTCCCTTTACTCGAACTGCATAGCCAAAACTTGGAATTCCCTGCCATTAAATATCAGAACAACTACTAATGCTTCCAGCTTTAAAAAAACTTCTAAAATCACACCTATCAGAATCATGGACCTGCTCTTGCACAAACCCTGGTTAGGAAATAGATGTCTTAAGGCTGATAAGAGAACACAACCTGTTATTTTTGTATTTGAATAGTATTCCCCTACTATGCATATCTGTACTTAACCTGCTTGTTTTGCACCTACAAGCACAATACTGCTATTCTTTGTATTCTATCTAGACTATATGATTGTATCAGTCAAATGTATAACATGTATTTTCATTCTGTACTTGTATCTGAGACTGAATCAATATTTGTATCTGTACTTTGTATATGTAGCTTATGGATATTTATAATTGTGGAGCTTTTCTCCCCAGGCTTCCACTGAAAAAAGGACATTTTGTCCAGTTGGACTTTCCCACTAAACAAATGTAAAATAAAAAAATAAATAAATAAAATATAAAAAATACACCATCTATAACATTCAGCAAGTTTAGGTTACAGTTTCATGGTCAGCTGATCTTTATCCTCTGAGTAAAAAAAAAAAAAGATAACAGGTCTTATTGCCCACTTACCCCTTCTACTTAAACAGCTGTTGTGGTTGCCTCTTCAGAAGAGAAAGGTTTGTACAATGAAACTTAGGCATTTTTAATTAACTAGGTTACAAGCTGAATGCACTTCAGTTTATTAATCACCATGACAAATTAAGATAGCTGCATGTTACCATGACAAATTAAGGTAGCTGCATGTTACCATGATACATTAAGGTAGCTGCATGTTACCATGACATATTAAGGTAACTGCATGTTACCATGATACATTAAGGTAGCTGCATGTTACCATAACAAATTAAGATAGCTGCATATTAGTTAGGAGTGTTATCATACTGTGCTCTACCATACCCTGCATGACAAATACTAGAATGGAACTGTGGCCTTGTTACTTTATGTTTTATCTAGAACACTTGTGTTCCTTGGTCGCTTCCCTGATGTCCTTGGAAACTTCACTAGAACTCATGAAAGTGCATTTAGTGTTTTGTTGTCCTAGCTGGCCAGTGCTTTATACAACTCACCATATCATGTTTAACTCCTCCTTTCATGAACGATCTTTGTTTCATTTGGAAGAGTTCAGCTGTTAATGTTTTTCATGGAAGGATGATGGTTAATGCCAGTTCTGTGTTCAAGTGATGCACTTAGTACCTCTTTACATCAGCAGTTTGCATAACTGAAATACTTTTCTAATGCTGGATTTTCCTTTTAGACCTTACTGACCTCTGCTTTGTGACCCTTGATCTCACATGCTATATGCTTGTCTTGCCCATTGTCTAGTCTGGTGTGTCTCATTAGCAGGCACATCTCCCACCTCCAGTGGGGAACTGCCTTATTGATGACATGTAAAAAGTTTATTTGTGAGGGGGGAGGGGTGGTAGAACAGGTGTAGTAGGCATCAGTCAAACAACAAGGCTGCCTCATTGCTTACCTTATTAGGAAGTGGCATGCAATGCCATATAGGAATATACCTGCCCCAGTCTGCGCCCTAGAGACACCTGCTACACTCTCTAGTTGCAGATTGCTGACCTCAGTTCTTCCTTTTCTAGCCAGTCTCAGCAATAGGTTTTTATATTTTATCAGTAGAAAAGAGAAAGCAGGCCTCTAGCCATTCCATCCATATTTAACAACTATCCTTAAGTCAGTTTCCACACTTGTGTCAGCAAAAGCAGACAGATGTCTTAGCATTGCAGATCAGTTTTGTTTGATGATGCTGCTATTATGAAAATTCAGTTTCAACATATAGTTACCCCTCCAATGCATCAGTTTGATTTTTTTAATTTGCATTCTTTGTAAGTCAACCATATACTTTTGAAGTATGTCCCTCTGCTGCTTCTCAGATTCTTATATAAATGGCATTTTGTTCATAATTGTACTATGTGCTGTTTTACTCAGGCTGTTTTAGAAATCCGTATGTTCGTCATTTAAAGGAATGCTTTCATGGGATCTACTCCAAAAAAGGAAACCTGCAGTAGGACCATGGTGTTATCAAAATCAGTAGAGAGAATGAGGGTCAGACGGAATGTAGGAAATGGAAAATGTTCTTACTGTGAAGGGAAAAAAAGGATTTAAAACATAGAAGGAATAAACTATGCATTTTGGTGAACGCAGTTAAATTATATACCACTTTTGTTCCCTGTACAATTTCCAAAACTGTTCCATGTTCCAAATAAGGAAGTACGGTTAAACCCTGATGTTTCTAAAAGTCTACGGCTAGGAGAATTCCTAGCAGGACTGCTCACTTGTTACCTTGAGCTTTCAGCAATCCTTTGCAGCAGATATGTAAATTCAAGATGCTTTAATAAATAAATCTCAGCATGGGTTTAACTTTCATAAAGAAGGACAGAAATGCAAACAGAGGTCTAGTACTGGTGTCAAGTTTAGAAACAGTTTGGTTTTCTTTGTCTAACATTGCATTGGAGACTGAATGACCTTAGCATACCTCTCAATTGTCCAGATTTTCACAGAAAGTACAGAGTTTTGCCTCATGTTTTTGATATGCTGCTCATAAAATGTGTGTTTTTTTGGCAAACATTGAGGCTTAAAGTGGTTAAATAATTACAGACATTAGAGTTTCAGTCTTCATACTCTTTAGATAATGTATACTAATGCAGAACTTGTTATTCTAATAGGCTCATAAGTTCATAAGAGCAATAATTCAAATCTGTCCCTTATCTTGGGCCTTTGACCTGCCCCATTATTCTTGGCTTTGTCCACATTTCTTGTGCTAAGAAGATGAGAGGTATGAATCTAATTAGTTACATACATGTATGACCATTACATCTGACTTATTATTTCAATGCCGTAGAATAAATGAGTCTACGAAACCCTGTGTATTTCATTTATTTTGCTCTCTACTGTTTTCTTGTGGTTTCTGGGATGCCTGGAACTTTGATTTTGCTTTTGGTGTGATCACTAATTTTTATCATCTTATTTCCTTTTTGCTCTCACTACCACTTTCAGGCCTTTGTTATGCTGCAGGCTTACCAGCACATACCCAATGAGATAATGAAGGCATTTGAGCTGCTATCAGTAGGGTTGACCTAGTCAGTGAGTAACACTCTGCTTTGTCTGGGAGGTTTTGTATTCTGCTTTCTTCTTGAATACAAGACATGAAGGACCAGAAAGCAAAAGTACATCTGTACCATCCTTTATTCCAGAGGCTTATTTATCTGGAGCAGTAAATCGTTAATAACACTGCCATGCTTCTTCAGAGTCCATCCTAGCCCTGTTCAGTTCTGACTGTATACAGCAAACTGCTCAACGTTTCTCTTCATTTGTCCACAGATGTGGAAAGGCATTGACTATGTACCTCGGGCTCTACAATGTTACCCTGCAGATCAGAGAGGTTCCCAACCTAAAATTTCGTAATATAGGTTATAGATTCTATTTATGTGCAACAGTTCTTGCACAGCGAGGACTCCATAGGCCTACATTCCAAGACAGAAGATGGTTTCCAGATGTCTCGTCAGTCTCATGTTTAGCTCATCCTCCACATTTGAAAAGAGAAGATTCATATAATTGGCACATATCTACTTGGTTAATTCAGTCTGGTCTTCTATGTAAAGTAAAAACAGAAAAGAAAATCAAACTGCCCCTGAATTTGACACCAGTGCTTGAATTCTGTCTACACTTCACTCTTTTTCTCTGAAAGTTACACCCATGCTGGGATTTACTTATTAAACTTTTTTAATCATCCATACCTCCTGTGTAGATTAGTAAAAGTTCAAGGTAATAAGTCTGCTGTAATTGTGTTTGAACTGCCCAGTCGAGAGCTGGTAGAAAACTTGAGAATTAACCATGTTTGATCATTGCAACAAAGATGAGCTCTGAAAACTGTACAGAAAATAAAAGTGGTACATAGCTTGATGACAATTAGCAGAAATTATTTCAGTACTTAGAGTAATTTTTCCTTCACAATGTAAATAATTTCCTTTCCCTTTCATTCTTTTGTTTCGCTCGGTCCCTATCTCTGTCTCTCTGTCTCTCTCTCTCTCTCATTCTGTATGCTTCTAATAAGCTCATAGCCCAGAAGTAAAGATTCCTTTTTCAGGAGAGATCCAGAGAGATACTGTCTCTGTAAATAATAAAAGATGTAAGTATTCAAACCAGTGAAATAAGATAGCATGTGGTATAGTTATGAATAAAAATGTCATTAAAATAATAATTTGAGACAAGGGTAAACATACTTCGAAGGAACATAGTTACTATAAAAGAATGCCCATTAAGAATCAGCTGGACACAATGGAGGAGTGACTATGTTAATAGAAGTTAATGATGATGATAGTCGCAGCATTGTACATGAATGACTAGTTGCACTGAAGTGCTGGCAAAGCATCAGAACAGATATATGTGGTTCTAGTGAACCAAGTTTGGGGGCAGGGTGCAATGCCAGAGGGGGGTTAGAGAGAATGAGTGGCTGGAGGACTGATGCCTTTTTCTTGATGGGAAAATGCAGGAAAACTGAGTGTGGAGACTTCCCTGACATGCAGTCACCAAGCTACAAATTGGGGTTGTAGCAGATATCTCAAGGAGTGCAGGCTGAGGCATGGGTACTTTCATGATGCCACTGCATTCTACCTTCTAAAAGGGTAAAGTAAATGGTTAAGAACATTTGGGATGAGTCACTGCAGTGGCATAAAAGGATAAAGCCTGGACTAAATCAGTGGCATACACCCCTGGAATTCCACCTGTGTCCCTGTTGGACAGTGGCATCAGGTGCTGACTTGTTGAAACCTGGACTAAATTCTTAGCTAGGCTTGTAAGGGCCTCGGGGCCAATAGCCTAGTAACTTCCTATGATCCTATGAAATCCCAGGTAACCTGAGCTTGATAAGTGGCTCAAGCATCTGAGGGAGTGACAGGATGGATGGGTGTGCCTAACCTGGGGGAGGGGCATGCTAAAGTATAAGCCAATGGATTTTGGCATAGGATGGAGTCCAAAGGATATGAAAGCAGGCTGGGGGTGGGAATGGAGAAAATGGAGTATAGTGGGTTTGCCTTACATCTAGAATGGGACTGGTCCCTCCATTGTCAGCCCAGCATATCGAGTAGTAGAATCAGCATGCAAGGGCGGGGAGATAGGCCAAGAAAAAATCCTCATATACAGACAAACAGATGATGGCCTCTCTACCAGCCTATCTTACTGCTTGCCTGGCTTGTTACCTAACTCAGAAGAGCCTGTCTTAGAGAAGGAGCTCCTCCCAGAGGGCCTCCCAGGAAGAGGTTTACATGGAAGATAGTGGGCTGCTGAAAGTGGCTTGATGGTCACATGCTATGCACACCCAAAAATGAGTATTTGGGAAGAGAAAAAAATGAGATATTGTTGATGAGGGAGCAGCCTATACCAGAGTTATGGACCACATGGACTGGAGTGCAATGACATACATAGATTTACTGGATGCTCTGTATAAAATATGTCTGTGATCCAAGTCATGTGGGAGATACAAATCTTGCTTCTGGTACACTCAAGAGAAGGGGGTGACGGGTAAAGGGAAGAGCAGAAGTATTGGCTGACAGTCTAGATGGAGGACAAAACCTATGAGGAAATCCAAAACTGCTGTCTGCTTCTGCAGTTTAAATCAACACAATAAATGACTGAATAATTAATTATGATTCTTAGATGAAATGGAAATGAAATCTGCTTAGATAAAGAAGGAATGATAAGAAAACACAGGAGGAATGAGGCAGATTGAATAATGCCAGGTAAAGCAGAAGGAACCAATGAAATGAACGCTGGGGGTTGCCAGGAAGGGGAATGCATGGGAGATAGTGGGAGTGAAGGTGGTTTGATGGTCATATCCTTTGGACTCCAACCTACTCCAGAATCCATTAGATGACAATCCAGCATGTCCCTCCCCCAGGATAGGCACACCCATCCTTCTTGTCACTCTGTCAGTTGCTTGAGCCAGTAATGAAATTAGGGTTTTCCTGAAAAAGCTCAAGATTAAGACACTGTTACAGACTGTGAGGAAAGGAGAGAAAATTTTAATAAGCACATTATACATCAAAATAAAACTATGGGAGATAGAGAATGAACTCACAGGCAGAGATATTGGCAGAAAGTTAAAGTGAGAAGGCAGAAGTAATGAAAGTCTGTTTCTGTTCAATATTCATGAAATGTGATTAGAAGATGCCAAAAATAAACAAAAAATATTTTTTATGTGGGTATATAAATCAGTTCATTTGGAAAAGTGATTTGAATGAACTTTTAAAACTGAATAAAAGCAGTGAAATGGAGTCTCATAGGGTTTATTTCAGGATTCTGAAAATACTTTCCAGACTTAGTTATACCTTAGACCACTCTAACAATTATTCAAAGGTAGAAATAAACAAAGCTCAAACTGTATGTCACAAAGGAATTTAATCTCGACACATTTACAGGATAGTTTAGAATTTCCGAGGAAGTGTTCAACTGAAATTATGTAAGTGTAATGCACTCGGTCTGCCAGCAGGATAGTAGCTGCTGGCTGCCAGCATTTCTTTCAGAGAGTTGACTTTTATTCTGTTCCGTCAATTTCTTAAAATATTTTTGCTTTACTTATTTAACCTGCTATCATCTGAGACTGTTCATGAGTGCCCTGACTACTGTGTTTGCATTGCAGTCAGTCTGTACGGCTGCAGCTTTGTAACTATGTGCCCGGACTTGAATTGTGCAGACCACAGAATAACTATTTTAAGCTGACTCACTTAGAGCAGACATCTCAACTGTCCAGATTTCCACAGAATATCCAGATTTTTGCCTAATATTTTTGGTCTGTTCCTCATAAAATTTGTGGCTTTCTGGCAAATCACAGAGAATATAAGTAATTAAATATTGGCACATATTTGAGTTTTGGACTTCATATCCCTCAGAAAAATGCATGCTAACATAATGCCTGTTATTGTAACAACTTTCTAAGAGCAATATTTAACATTTGTCCCTGTTTATGGGTCTTTGTCCCCCATAATTTCAGGCTTTGTACAGATTTCTTGCACTAGGAGGATGAAAGGTATGACTTAGAGTATCACAAAGTGTTTTGACTGTTCTGGTACACCATTGGCTTTTTTGGGGGTAGGGGGGGGTCTCTGATTTTTTCCTAGTATATGACTTACATTATAATGTGACTGTAAGAGCCCATTGATTGCTGTTTCTATTTCTAACCTGGATGCTCATAAGCAAGGCTGTCGATTTCTGCGGTGACTGCCTACCTAAAAGCCTGAAAATGTCTGGAATTTTAGTTCTAGCAGTCATGCTTGGTTGGAGTAGCATTGTTTTTGGCAGGTGAGCTTACCATGTAGCATTCCTGGTCATGGAAAGTGACTCTGGAAGAGGTTTTCTTTCTTTAATTGCTGTGACATTTCACTTTATATTTTACTAGCTATTTAGTTCTTTGTTAACAAAATGTGCCTGTTTTCATGGCACCAGCTGGCCTAGGGCCGCTCCTGGGGCTACTGTCTAGGTAAGTGGCATGCTCAGAACAACAGTACTAGTAACTGGAAACTCAGGAAACTGAAGCAGGACTATGAATTGCACGTACGTACGTGTACTTGTATTTGATTATTTATTTGTTACACTAAGCTGTCTGATCTCTGCACCATTTTTCAGACACAAAGCTAGAGCTCTTACCACTGAGCTGTCCAGCTACACCAAAGGGTGAAGCTTGTTAGCCACCCAAAGTCTTCATCCCTTCTGAATGACCAGAACATTTTAGTATAATTTGAGATATCTTGTGTTGTGTGAGAAAATGCAGAGCAGTTTGGGCCTTGTTGTTTAACCTTTAAGACTTATTGCTACATTTTATTATTTTTTCCTAATGTCTGTATGTCCACATTTGACTTCAGCTTTATTGTTGTAACTGAATAAAATTATAGCATGTTAACATTGCCCACTGATCTGCTTTGCAACACTTGGTTACAACACTTTATGATAACTGCCACAGAGGATTTGGTACTCTGAAGCTGACGTTTTTATCTGGGTATCAAACCTCTGCCATTGTCATTTTTCCTCTATTTGAATTAACTGGACTTTAATGAAATGGTTTATTGTATTTTTCAAATCATCGAAGTCATCTTGTTCCCTCATGGACTAGCTCATGACATGTTTTTCTTGGAATATAGTCCGTAATTCATATTAGGGTCTATTAAAGTTTCTAGTTATTTATCTGCCTGCCTAACTGGCTAAGCTACCTAGTTATTTTGCCTTCCAATGTGTATTTCTTAACTGCTTAATTTATTTACTCTGATTTAAATATGTCTTGTGTTTCATAGGTTTACATATCTGCATTTCATATAGTATGCTAAAACTTACAAATGTGGCTGTATTTTAGTTTTTTTTGGCAGATGTGTATCTCTTTTAAGATATGAACCTGTTGCTGTCCCTTTGCCTTTTCTGCCAAACTGGCATCCTAATGCCTACTTGTACTAGTTGTGGGAGGTAAAATATACTAAGCAAATACAGAGGCACAGGCAGTTTTCTTCTGCTGTTGGTCTGCATGCTTCTGTGAGGGTTACTGTGCACCGCTGAGGGCTGAGATCTAACAGAAGCAAGCATTCTTCCAATCTGTGTGAGATACTCAGGGATACTGCATAGCATAACATATGTGTTGGTAGGATTTGCTATGGCTTTATATTGCTTCTCTTGTGTGATCACTAGATCCAGCAGCATCTGACTTGTCGGATGATGTGGACTTTGCATTTGTAATGGAGACCTGTCTGGATAACAAATTTAGCCTTCATTTAGTAACAGCAAATTTCAACAGAATATTACATTTTGCATACCCCTAGAAAAAAGAAAATACAAGGGATATTTCTACCTTATAAATCTACATTAAAAGTGGCCACAATTCCCTCACCACTACCAGTTCATTTGAATGTGTCCTTGATGCAAGAACAAAATGTGGATTTCTCCCCCTTTTCCATCCAACTGGTGTATGAGGACATTTCTTGCAACAGTTTACTGATTTCCTTGTAAACTCTGTGTTGGAACACCCATATTGACTTACTTTGGGTGATGTCATTTTCTGGACTGATGGAAAATTAGTGGATTTAATTATGGACTACTTTAATGTGAGATGTCTTGTGTTTTTCATATTGTTATTTCTGCTGCCCACTACAAAGAGCATTATTGATAGGACATTTCACTTGGCTGTAGTCACCTCAGGTTTGATGGAAGATCCAGTCTTTTTGGTCAGACCATCTCCTGCTTCACTTCCCATCCATCTAAAGCCCCTATTCATGAAGTTGCCCAGCCGTAAGCTGTTAGATACAGGAGTTAAAGGAAGATAACTAAAGAAGACATAGCTCCTTTATTTCTCTACCTCCTTATAAGTAGCAGTTTTGATAAAAACACAGACTCTTTGGTGGCAACCTGTAATCAGGTGATCACAGATTTCCAAGATCATTTGGTTCCATTGCATGTTTCATCTGTCTCTCTAGGAGTGCATAAGCCTTGATACAAACGTGACCTTTGACCTCTTAGAAGTAAAGGGGAACAGCAGTGCATTTTTGAAGATGTGCTAGCTTACTTGTAGAAAATACTTGATAAGCATTGTGGGGTCTGTCACATAGAAATATCCTTCAAGAAAACAATATTCTTGTCTAGGGCTTTTTTGAAGACAAATCTTGATGAGCATTGTAGGGTCTGTCACATAGAAATGTCCTTCAAAAAACAATATTCTTGTCCAGGGAGATTTCTGCAACACATCAACCAGTTAAGCATTTGTTTTGAATTGTGGATGTTCATGCATTCCAGACTATCTTATTTTCTTATTCTTCTGTTGCAATATTTATGTGGGTCTGTGGCACTGGCATTTGGGTCAGGGGTGGGAGTGAGGGGCAGAGGGGCAAGTAGATACAAAAGTAGTTGTCCTGGGCACAAAACTCCCTTATTCCAGCTCTGATAGCAGGATAAAACATCCAGATATCTGATCCATCAGTCTTCATGCATAGCTTCCTTTTTCCATCTGATAGTTCATCCATAGGACATGATATACGTCACCAGTACCATTTTCAACCAGGTAAGAACTCCACCACCCAGGATAGTTACCTAGCTAATTGGAAAGGATTCTCATTTGTGGCTGTAAGACATTTCCTTTTCCCTTTTCTGTCTCATTTCAACACTTTTTAACTAATTTAATATTTTTTTCTCGCATCCTCTGTTTAATTTCTCTTTTGGGTTTCTAGTACCATTTTGGGAAAAGACCCCATTCCTAAGTCAAGGTATAATTAAAGTCCATGAAATTAATATTGGTTTTTAGTCTTTGATTTCACCCAGAAGTGTTATATGCAGCACCTGCAATGTGCCCAGAATTGACTCCTTCTGTAATTCATCTGGACTTAAATGTATTGATAGCATATCTAAATATGACTGCAGATTATTTTTTATTAGATCCATATCTCCCGCTGCTATTGGAACTGTCTGGGTATCTTTCTTCCACATTGATCTCATTTCTGACTGCAAATCTTGATATTTTATGACTTTCTGTCTCTCTGTATACGAGACACTGTAATTGCTAGGTGTAGCAATTTCAGTGATCAATGCTTTTTGTCTTTTCTTCACAGATACTATATCTGTTTTTTCACATATAATTTTTGAATTGTTGGTAACGGGTGATCTTATGTGATGTGCAATTCATCATTCTCTATAATGCTTTGTGGTTCATGTTTTCAGTGTTTCTCAGCTACTTCTGTATTGCAGTGATTGCACAATCCCCAGTGCAACAGTCTTCACACATTACTGTGCCTTTCAATGTACAGGCCCACTGTTATGAGTGTATCACAGCCAGCAACAAGGTGTGCGACTGTTTCCAGTTCTTGTTTTACAGAACCTACATTTGTCTATTTCTCCCAGCTGTTCAATGAACTTTGTAAATCAACATGTACATAGTCCACTATTCTGGGCTGCCAATATTAACCTTTTTTACTTTGGTTTCAACTCACCTCTCCTCAACCATTCCTGTGACAAATCCTAATTAACATAAGATCATTCCAGGAGATCTCTAAATCTGTCACTATATTTCAGACTTTTCCACATTTCTTTCCTTCTCCTCTGCTCTTTCTCCTTATATCCCTTCTTTTGTTTTTGGCACATTCAGCTGCTTTCTGATTTTTGATAACTTCTAGTTAGATTTCCATTCCCACTTGCCAGATGAATGCTTCTGATAAACTAAGCAGAGAGATCATCTTAAGTTTCCTCTCCTCACGTTGTAAAACTTTTACTATGTTTGGATTTGATAGGGTAAACAAATATGTATGCAGTCCCATGACTATGGATTTATGCATGTAATCAACTTTGAGGAGGCCCATACCTCCTTCAGAGCGTGGAATATAAAATCTTGATATACACTGATTTTTATGTATCATTTAATAAGTGTGAAGCATTTTTTTTTGTTTTCCCATCCAACTGATCCAATACCTTTTGGGGCCAGTCAGTCAGAGCAAAACTCTAAACAGGAAGAGTAAAAAGATGTACAACTTGAACTTTATTCCTGGATGCCAAGGCTATTTCCAGTATTAGCTTTAGTCTTCTGAAATATTCCTCACTGAGTTTTATTTGCCTTTGTTCATGTTTTTTTATGGATCCTTCATCAATTCCCAAATATTTATACACTCCTTCTAGCTCAAGTTCTTTCATATTACATTCCTGCCCTAGATTCTATTTTTTGGTGTTGCAGCTTTCCTGCTTTAAATGTTGCTTTTGCATCTTTATCAAGACCAAATGTCATTCTTATATCATCTGAAAAAGTTTTAATCACTTGCAGTTGTGCTTTCAACTCTTCTTCAGGTGAACTATAGAGTTTTAAATTATCTACAAAAAAGTAGATGAGAAATCTTTAGGCAAGTTTTGTTTTCTGTGTCAAATTGTAACCAAGACCTAATCTGTCAAGTAAAGAGTTTAACAGGTTAAGGACAAGACAAAACAACAGCAGTGACAAAGAATCACCCTGGAATATGCCCCTTTAATTGTTTATCCCTGGGATAATAATTTGCCGTTTGTCATGGCTTAGTTGCAAAGTGGTTTGCTACCGTTTCACAGTCATTGTAATGTAACTGATCGTTGAGGAATGTATCTTATAAATGTGTAAGCACTCCTTTATCCACAAATGTGGATGCTGTCAAATGCATTTTTGTAATCTATGTCATACTTAGATTTTTTCCCCTTTTTACAATTCTCCATTATGGCTTTATTTAGCAACAAATGATCCTTTGATCCATGCCTTTATTTCTGTTACCATTTTGCTCTATTGCCTTTACTGAGTTTCCTTCTAAATGAGTATAAACTCTTTCTGCATCACTTCCAGTATTTAGTCTGTACATTGTCAGAAGACTAGTTATTGCTCAGTAGTTTTTAGGGTGGCTTACAGGTTCACCCTTAAGGAGGAGTATTGTTTTTTCCTGTTGTTAACCAGGTCGGTGTCTATTTGGAATGCTCATATAAGTAGCTCTTAATTAGGGGGTACATTTTTGTGTAATGGTGTTAATACATTTAGCCAGAAGTTAGGTACTGCATCTGGATCTAGGGTTTCCCATTCAGGAGATGGTTTTAAATTTTGTTTCAATTTCTCCTGCCGTTACTTCATCCCATTTCATTTCATATAGTTTTGAACTCCTTGCTCTTTCTTTTCATATTTTCCTGTGCATTCAGCATCTTTATTATGTTCCAGAGAGTCTTCGTAAACATTCTCAAAAATATTTTTTCATTTTTGATGATGTTGCTATTGCTTTTGCTTTGTTTCCCAGTTCATAGGTAGGTACTAGGCTATTGGCCCTAGGGCCTATATAAGCCTAGCCAAAAGGTACCCTGGCTTTCGGCTCCCAAGAAAATTATTTACCTGTGCCTCTGTCGAGCAGAGCCACAGAAGTGATCCCCTGGGTGAATTTCCTATTTCCCATCCAATCATCAAGATTCTTCTTGAAGAGTGCTAATGAGGAGCTTTGTTTGACATAGATAGGTAGTTTATTCCAGAGTATGAGAAGTCTTTGGGACAGGAATCTATCCCTCCAGCATGTTCTGTTTATTGGTTGGGAGGGTGGCTTAATGGCTAAGGTGTTTGCCTTACAAACACAAGGTGCAGGGTTTGACTCTCACAAGGGATAATTGGCTAGGCTTAAAATGGTTCGCAGGTTCAGTTAGCTTAGTACTAAACTATAAACCTATGAACCTATTGTGGTGACTAGGTTTAGGTCCCTAGAATGTGTAGCTCGGAGGGATTGGGATTTCTTTAAGTGGAGCATGTCCAACAGCTCTGGGTTTGACATAGCTTTGTATGTTAGCCAGAGATCACCTCTGAGTAGGCGATATGTGACAGAGTAAAGCTGGAGTTTTTTAGACAGTATACAGCAAGGCATCTGTTTGAGGCCAGTAATCTTCTTTGTGAGGTATTACTGTGGCCTTTCCAGTTGTTGTAGATGTCTTGTGAGGTACATACCAAAAGGGGCATTGTACTCTATAATGGGTCTAATGAGTGATGAGTAGAGGGGAACAATGACCTCTTTTTTCCTGAATGAGAAACCTTTTGTGATGAGGTGTGCCACGTAAAAAGATTTCCTGACTACTGTGGTGATGTGATTATCAAAGGAGAGACTACTGTCCACCTGGGTCCCAAGGTCTCTTATCACACTTTTGGTGTTAAGTAGACTACTGCCTATGTGGTAGTTCATGGGTACAGAGTTTTTACCAAAAGGGATGACAATGCACTTTTTGGCATTGAGCTTGAGGCCATGGCTTTGACACCAGGCATCTGTCTCAGTGAGGCCCTTTTGTAGGATGTCCACATCTTTTGGAGTTTTGATTATGGGTCCTAGTTTGCAGTCATCTGCAAACTTCATTAGCCAAAGACCTTCTGTGTTGGCCTGTACTTCAGAGAAGTAGATACCAAACAGGAGAGGACCCAGGTCTGAACCTTGTGGTACTCCATTTGTCACTGGTCTGAAGTTGGATTTGGAGTCTGCTACTTTCACAGTGTGGGTTCTGTCAGTGAGCCAGTTGGCAACCCATCTTGTGACATAGGGATTTATACTTAGTTTAGTGAGCTTATCTATAATTCCAGAGTGGGTGATGGTGTCTAAAGCCTTGGCGAGATCTAGATAGGCTGTTTGAACCACCTTAGCCTCATCTATGGCTTTGGTGACCGCTTAAAAGAAGTCTATCAGGTTTAGGAGGCATGATCTGCCTTTTACAAACCCAAACTAGGTGGGGTCCAGAGTTTGGAGATTACCAATGTCATTGTTTATAAGTTCCATGATGATACATTCCATAGCCTTGCAGACCAGGCTCGTCAGGCTAATGGGGCAGTAGTTCCCAGGATCCGTGGAGGCTCCCCCTTTGTGGAATGGGATAACCGTCACTGTGTGCCATTCAGTGGGCACAAAGCCTGAGGTGAGGCTGTGATTGAACATGGTACTTAGGTGGGGTGCCAGTTTGTTCTATAGTTTGTGTAGAACGCAGCCTGGGATGTTGTCAGTTCCCATGGATGCTGTGTTCTTGGCTTTGGTGAGTGTTATTTTTACCTGTGCAGCCATGATTACTGGAACTTTGCATTCTTCTGGTATAGAGATGGGCCCTTTAGGGGGTGAGAGAGGGGTAAAGTTAGCACTGAACCTATCTGCCAGGATGTTGGCAATATCAGTTGGTTCTATATATTTAGTGCCATTGTGCTGTAACTCAGAGCAGATCTGAGTGTTGCCATTGAGATTCTTGACATAGCTATAGAATGTTTTGTGGTTGTCTTTAGAATCAGTGGCGATTTTGTTTTTGTAACTGGCTTTGGAGGATTTTATGAGGGATCTCAGCTTCTTACTGAGGCTGACCATGGAGTTCCTCCAATCATTGGATTTTACTCTTTTTTGCAACAGTTTCTTTCTTCTGTTGTAGAGTTTGTTTATGGCAGGGGACCACCACATTGGCTTCCTTTTTTTGGAGGATAGCATCTTGGTTCTGTTAGGGATTGCAAGATCCATGCACTCGTGTAAGTGCTTATAAAGTGCATTTGTGTAGGATTCAGCAGTCGTACCTCTGTTGTCCGTCAGCATGGGTGTCATGAACTTTGCCACTTCTGTCTTAAGAAGTGTGAAGTTGGCTTTGGAGAAATTTTTACGGTGGTTTCCCTAATGGGGGTGGGGGCGGGATGTGGATGTCTAGAGTGATTAGCTTGTAGTCAGATTTAACTAATGAGGAATTGACCTCTGGTGTGGAACACCGGTTGCCCATGTTGGTAATGACCATGCCTAGGATATTTCTGCCCCTGGTGGTTGTGTGGATAAGTTGATCCAAGGCATTGGAATTTATGAATTCCAGAAAACGTTGAGCACAAGAGTTGGTACATGAGTAGTTTTCCCAGTTAGTGGTGGGGTAGTTGAAATCGCCCATTATTAGGGTGTTAGGTTGTACCCTAATATTTTCCAGTGTATCAAGAAATGAGAAGTGGGAATCCTGGGGCATGGTGGGTGATCTGTAGTAAGCTACAGTTTGGATTGCGGTCTTGCCCAGAGTTAGTTGCACTTGGATAATCTCGGATGCATTATGCTGAGCAACTAGCCTGGAGGTGTGGATATCCTTAAGGATTATGGACACACCTCTGCCTTTAGTGTTTCGGTCCAGGTGGCCGAAAGGTGTGGTATGAATTATAGCCTGGTAATGCATGGGTGCTCTCTGGAGCCTTGAACCAGGTCTCTGTCACTGCACAGATGTTGATGTTCCCCATTTTAAGGAGTGCCTCGAGTGAGTGCATTTTGTTCTCTATAAAACGTTTTTGGGTCATCAATGAAATGCTTATTTTGTTGTTTTCCTTCATAGTTATCTGCATATCCCCTAAGTTTTTCTGTCTGTGCTGTTGTCTTTAGTTTAGTTTATTTGCAATAGTGTATGATAGATCCTGGTCTGTTCTGATGTGTGTCGCTTTTGTCACATCTATTTTTTAAGTATTTTTGTTGATCTGTTTCCTCTTCTATATTCTTCTAACACCTCACTTATTGCCTTAATTGCTTTATAGTTTTCTCTTTTTGATGCTTCCACTATGGCATTTTATTTCTTCCTTCCATTCCCTTATTGGTCTGTATTTTTGAGGTAAGACTTTATCTGCATACTAACATATCTGATTTACTTCTGTTATATCACACAAATTTCTGTTAATAGTCTTGATTACTGTGTTCATCTGTTTTACCAGACTTCTAACATTTTGAGCCTTATTTATTTTCTGTAATCTATTTATTTCATCTGTCTTAATATGTCTATCTCTAGTAAATCAAGTAACTTTTCCCTTAGATCATTTTCTTCTAAATGGAGGGCAGATTCTTTGCTCTCTGTTTCCTGTGGGTATTCTACAGGAAGTTCCAGAATGTCTTCCTGTGACATTTCCTCTTCAGCTGCATCCTGCATTATCTGCTGCTCCTTTATATGGAACCTCATTGGCCCATCACTCCACAACATTGCCTGCATCAGAGCTGCCACTGTTTCCTGCTCCTTTCCTTGCTGTGTAATTCCAACTGAACTTTTGTTCTGGTTTATTACAGAAGGCTCCAGAGAATCAGCAAGTGATCAGATGCTCCCCGTTATACTTGTTTCTCCTTAATATCAGGACTCATTGTTCCATCATGCTGGGACAGGCAAAGTAGGAAATCTCTCTAGTTTGGCTTTATCAAGGACAGGTTCTGCCTACTCAGTTTGGTGAAGAACTTTGAAAAGGTCAACAAGGCCATGAATGAGGGTAAGATAGTACATACTATCTACCTTGACCTGGCCAAAGCATTTGACACAATACCCCACTCGGGTATTATAGATAAACTCACAAAATTGGGCATAAACCCCTATGTCAGCAGGTGGATAGCCAAATGGCTAAGGATAGGACACATGCTGTTAGAGTTAAATTTAACATGCTGTTAAATAAATATATAAATGCCCCCTTTAACAAATGCAAACACATAAACAAAATAGTATTCTCTTGCATATGAATTAGTGGGTACTTACAATTAAAAAGTATTTTGTGGAAAGGCGGCTGCAGTGGTGTAGCGGTTAGAGTTGTCACCTCACAGCAAGAGGTTCATTGGTTCGATTCTCAGCTGGGATTCCTTCTGTGCAGAGTTTGCATGTCTTCCCTGCATTCACGTGGATTTCCTCCAGGTACTCCTGTTTTCTCCCACATTCCAAAGACATGCAGTAGGTGGATTGGACACTCTATATTGGCCGTGCGTGTGAGTGAGTGGTATGGATGAACTACCATGGCAGGACTAGCCACCCACCAGTGTAAACTTTGGCTCAAGATGATTGTCACTGTTGAAGTGACACCCCGACCCCATGTGCAAAATGGGAAAAAGGGGTTGAGAATGAATGGACAGATGGATTGTGGAAGAGACTTTCTTGGCAGTTATTACATTTGACCTAATAAACTCTGAACTTCAAATCTCATCTAGCAAAGAACATTTCACTTATTTTCACACCACCAACACAACTTTCAGAGCAAATCACATATTCCTTCCTAAAACATATTCTGTCTGTTTCATTTTTATGTTATTCATATCAGTTGTGGTGATCTGTCATTTAAAATGGCTTTCAGAAAATGCCATTCCTGATGCCTACTACATTTGCAAAATTAAAAATTAGCCTACAAGCTTTATCTAAGTAAGAAAGAGCTGGGTGGCTTAGTCACAGACCTTTCTGTTGAGGCCTGCCTTATCTGGCCTTCCCAACTGGATGGCACTCACATATTTTCTGGTCTTGGCTATGTATATTTCACGGTTAGCTAAATGCCAGTCAAATGGCTGGTCTGACTAAATTAGCTTCAATGGAACATATACAGGTCAAGAAAATGACTAGTAATCAAGAACCATTTAGTGTCTTTAATAAATACAGGATAACATTCAGAATAAACCTCTATTTCATGCTTAAAATGTATTCTGTTAATAAACGACACATCTGCTAATATTTTACATTCTCCTGAGAATAAACAAAAGAAAAGTGCTGCTCTGTCATAATGTTTCTAATCAGGTCAATTTTATTTTCAACAGACTGAAGATCTGATTTCTCTGCTAAGGGATACAAAGGAAAAAAATGGCAAAGCAAGGAATCCCCTTTTCAGCAGAAATGTAGCTAGGATGGAGTGAAGGGGCAGCTGCCCCAGGTGTAAGGTGTTAGGGGAGCATGATCCACAGATACCACTCAGTTGGTAGCGTATTCATTTCTGGGCCAGTATTTCTGAGTGCCAATACAGAAATACTACTGTTGCTGTCAGGACCTAAGTGAAGCTCTTGCTTTACTGCTTCATGTGTGTGTTATAACTTGTGTTAAACTACTTGCTACAGTTGCTACAAATGTAGCAAGCACAGATTTTTTTTGTCCCAAGAGTTGGGAAGCACAACATTAGCAATCATTATCACACTGGCGCTCATTAGAAAAGAAGACAACTTACAGGCTAAGTCAGAGGACAGCTGGCCCCAGCTCAGGAATAAGCACAGGGCATTAGATAAGTCAGCTACAGCTCTGTATTTCAATGTGTGCTATAAACTAGATACGTTTGTATTCTTTCCCATTCTGGAGGCATCGACTCCTAAATTAAGTTAGAATAAAAATACATATCTACTAGAAAGTATGAACATTAAAAAAATGTGCATGTTGATTACACCATCCAAAAATATGTATATGTTCATCATCGTAACAAAATTAAGCAAGCAAACTGGATCTACATCCCCACAGACAATGAAGCAAAAATCCCCTATTCTTTTTATGGAAACAAAATTTATAGGCTACAGTAGCAAAATACAATATACACAATAAAATACAAACATATATGTCCAACTTAACATTTAAAAAGCACAATGCAAGCTAATATAAACAAACAAACAACCCCCTTTTCACTTCAGTGGGAAAACAGTGGTAATACTAAACCTGAATAAAGTTAAAATGTACAATACTAAAATATAAAAAATAAATTGCCATCTAAACAAAGCACAAACGTCATACAACTACCATCATGGAATATAAAACACAAGTAAAAACACTAAAAGTAGCCATTTCAACACACAGCCATGATTAACAACATCTAAACCACAGTAACTATGACCAATACCTATAGAACACAGCAGCTAACATAACCAATTGCACGCAATGCCCAATACCAAAAATGGTAACACAGTTAAAAACTCCTTACAATGTTATGAAAGAAACCCTGCAATAGATGATTAAATACAACAAAGAAAAATTCTTAAAAGGCTGAGAAACAAAATAGTAAAAATATACATAATATCATGTGGAAAAGAATAAATAAAATAAAAGCAAATATAACATCAGAAAAGAACTGATAAACATATAAGCAAAAAAAAAAACACACACTTCAAAATGCAAATTCTTGTTGAAATATGAGGACCATATTTGTGATTCTCAAAATAGCAATACACTGAAAGTGCAAATGCACGAACACATACATCATCTCAGTGCATTCTTCAAACTCCAGGGTACAGCAATCCCAAAAGTTAATTTGCATATAGATCTAGGTGGTATAACCTCTACATCCTAACATAAAACTCCCTCCCCACACACACACAAACACTCCATTCAATTATAATGCCTATAAAAATCCACTAAATAGAAATTGAAAATGCAATGTATAATATTCAGAGATAGTCCCTCATAGTTGCAAATCTCACAGTACTGACAAACAGCCTTAGAAATAATATAAAAAGGAGAAATAACATAAAATAAAAAACAAATACCAGGAAAGATCAGAGAAAAACTTACAGGTGAAATAGTCACACCAAACAATGAATACATAGCCAAAAATAATCATCCATTATTAAAAAAATAATATAAACAAGATGTTACAAAACATAGAAAAATGGATGAAAGAAAACAAATTGTGATGCTCTTTGAAAAACCCCTAAAAGAAAGAAAGAAAGTCAAATAAAAAAAAAACAAAGAAACAAGGAATCAAAATAAAAAAAAAAATTAAAAAGTAATTTATTATTCATAAATAATGTATTGAGATAGTAATAAGAACAGAGTACATCATAATGATTTTTAAGAACCTAACTCATAAGCAAATATTAAAAGAACACTAAACCAAAAGCGTCTGCATTACCTAAAACAATGAATTGCAAATTGTAGATATTCTAGTATAAATAAATAACATAAATAAAGCATGCTCAATAAGAACAAGTAAATTAATTTATCACCCAATACAGTCACTCTCAACATAAAACAAGCCAACCCACAGAACAAAAAGTAACAGAAAATGTTACATACATCCATATAATAAAATCTGCAAACACACAATACAAACAGAACATACACAATACTCATAAACAAAACTGCACACACACAAAACAGCATAACCTAATAATCAAAAGCATGAAGAAAATCTTGTTGGTACCTATCTTTAAGAATAAGGGTGATGTGCAGAGCTGCAGTAACTACAGAGGGATAAAATTGATCAGTCACAGCTTGAAGTTATGGGAAAGAGTAGTGGAAGCTAGGTTAAGAAGGGAGGTGATGATTAGTGATCAGCAGTATGGTTTCATGCCAGGAAAGAGCACTACAGATGCAATATTTGCTCTGAGAGTGTTGTTGGAGAAATACAGAGAAGGTCAGAAGGAGTTGCATTGTGTCTTTGTGGACTTAGAGAAAGCATATGACAGGGTGCCTAGAGAGGAGTTGTGGTATTGTATGAGGAAGTCGGGAGTGGCAGAGAAGTATGTAAGAGTGGTACAGGATATGTACAAGGGTAGTGTGACATTGGTGAGGACTGCGGTTGGAGTGACATATACGTTTAAGGTGGAGGTGGGATTACATCATGGATCAGCTCTGAGCCCTTTCTTATTTGCAGTGGTGATGGACAGGTTGACAGATGAGATTAGACAGGAAGCCCTGTGGACTATGATGTTTGCAAATGACATTGTGATATGTAGTGAGAGTAGGGGCCAGGTTGAGGAGACCCTGGAGAAGTGGAGATATGCTTTAGAGAGGAGAGGAATGAAGGTCAGCAGGGCTCCACCTCTCCAGGGTCTCCTGGAGAGGTGGAGATATGCTTTAGAGAGGAGAGGAATGAAGGTCAGCAGGGCTAAAACAGAATATATGTGTGTAAATGAGAGGGAGGGTAGAGGAATGGTGAGGATGCAGGGAGTAGAGTTGGCAAAGGTGGATGAGTTTAAATACTTGGTATCAACAGTTCAGAGTAATGGTGAGTGTGGAAGAGAGGTGAAGAAGAGAGTACAGGCAGGGTGGAGAAGAGTGTCAGGAGTGATTTGTGACAGATGGGTACCAGTAAGAGTGAAAGGGAAGGTCTACAAGAGGGTAGTGATACCAGCTATGTTATATGGGTTGGAGACGGTAGCATTGACGAAAAGGCAGGAGTCAGAGCTGGATGTGGTAGAGTTAAAGATGTTAAGATTTGCACTGGGTGTGACTAGGATGGACAGGATTAGGAATCAGTATATTAGAGGGTCAGCTCAGGTTGGACAGTTTGGAGACAAAGCAAGAGAGGCGAGATTGCGTTGGTTTGGACATGTGCTGAGAAGGGATGCTGGGTATATTGGGAAAAGGATGCTAAGGATGGAGCTGCCAGGTAAGAGGAAAAGAGGAAGGCCTAAGATAAGGTTTATGGATCTGGTGAGAGAGGACACGCAGGCGGTTGGTGTGAAAGGGCATGATGCAGAGGACAGGAAGAAATGGAAACTCATGATCCGCTGTGGCGACCCCTAACAGGAACAGCCGAAAGAAGATGATGATGAAGCAAATCTACATAAAAATATAACACAAAGCAACACACATAACATGATACACAGTAAAAGCACACCTATACACATATATAAGAACATATAAGACAAATACACATAACTATTAACAATAACAACATCCAAGGTACACCAAAAATAACACACACACATATTTCCAAAACAAATTACAGTCATAATTATAGTATACACATCACCGTTACAAATACATATGCCTAAACAAACTGATAAAAATTTTAAGTTCTCCAGCTTTCATGAAAAAAAAATCTAATCCAAAAATAAATAGCTCAATTGTTCCTAATACAAAGACATATGCAAATGTGCTTTTTGAAGAAAACAATGAAAACATTATCGCAAGAAAGATATAATAATAATAAGGAAATACTAAAAGTATTGTAAACTTATCAGACTCCAAATTTTCCAATGAGTCCAAACTACCAAAGGCACTTCTAATACCCATCATGAAGCACAGGATACATTGTCAACCACACATCATAACCAAAAGCCCTTCAGTATGCCATCCAACTCAAATCTTAAACCTGCCATTCTCAAAATAAATAAAATCATGAAAAATAAGATTCAAAACTATCTACAAATTAAAAAAATAAATGAAGGTAAATAAAAAATAGCCTATCATACTGGCCAATAGATCCGTCACTAATGGTGGCCATGGATTTCATCTGTTCAAGAGACTAAGATACACCCCCTAACTAATTAAAAAACAGAAGCACAAAGAAAATGTAAAACTGTATCTTTTCTATTCACTAAAAACTAATGGCTGCACTAGTAAATCTCCTTATGCAAAGAAAGTAGAACATACAAGAGAAAATGGGTAAATTGTATATATTGGGTCTGAGAGTTAGTAAGTGAAATGTCTGAGGTATAGGAATCTGTTCTGTGACTTGTGGCTTCACAACTTCACTACTCTTTAAGAAAATTTCTTCCAAAACCCTAGGTAACAGACACTTTATTTATTGCGGCCCAGATTTTATTTATTTATGCTTTTTCACCAAATGGGAATATGTGTAGGTGTTTGTTAAAGTGAGGTGTGGGAGCTTTGCCCTCCATCTCTGTATTTGTGATTGCATGTGTGTGTGTGTGTGTGTGTGTGTGTGTGTGTGTGTGTGTATACGTGTATATATATATATATATATATATATATATATATATGTATATATATATAAAGAGAGAGAAAGATATGTACGTATACACACACACACACACACACACACACACACGACATTTAGACAAATTGGTTGAATTCTAAGTGATTAAATCATTATTAGCCCATTTAGTTTAATGACCATTTGGTTAGAAACCAGTTGATAAAGCATCACCTAGTAAAAAGAACCCACTGGAAAGTGTTTCATAAAAATGTAGCCTTACTACACCCCCAGTATGTAGAGATTTCATCCCCCCTTACTTAAATATACAAATGCCAGGTTTGCATAACCAAGAAGAAAAGAGAAACCCCATACTCTAGACATGATTGCTGGTTCATAAAAGAAACCAGAGCAGCAGTGACTATGTGTAGGTAACACATATCACCAAGTAAAACTTCATATTTCTACTTTTGTTTTACAGAATTGCATCTAACTGGGACACATTTGACAAAATGCACTTATGATGCTATATATATATATATATATATATATATATATATATATATATATATATATATGGGTCTACTGCTTTTAGTCAAATTACACCTTGTCGAAAATCATTTCAGGCTGCCCACTTCACTGAAAGCTCATTTGACTGAAAGCACATTTAGTTGAATTACATTTGGTCGAAAACAGTATTTAGCCCCTGCCCCACTGCAGTGCAACCCTGGAGTGAGAATATTAAGTAAGGGGGTAATTGCAGTTTATGCACTATTATATTTATTTTTATTTATTTATTTTACATTTGTTGACTAGGCTAGTCTAACTGGATATATGTCCATTTTCAGTAGAGGCCCGGGGAGAAAAGCTCCACATAAAATATATAGCACATTAATAATTCAGTTTCAAGACATTAAACTTCAATTAAAGATACTAGTCATACAAAACATGTGCTACAAAGTAAATAAGCATATGTGATATAAGACAGTAGAACAAAATAAGATATCCCATAAGTTATTTTGTCCCGTCCCCCCCCCCGGCAAATCACTGTGGGAAGGAAGTATTTAGAAGGATGAGGAGATTCCAGAACAAAGTAATAAGTAAGGAGCAGCAGGAGAGAGTAGATTAAAGAGAAGAGAGTTGGGAGAAATTTGGTTGAGGGGTAGATACTCAGAGCGACAGGGGAGAAGTTCATTATGTGTATCTTGGGAAGAATAAGTCTGACATAGAGGTAGTGGACTTTAAGAGAAAACTGAGTAGAGGTGGAAAAGCAAAGGAAGAAATAGATGATAATGATAAATGGATGAGAGAACAGTAGTCTGGGTTAGTACAGGGACATAGCCAGTGGCTAGTTAGAAATACTGTGTTTCTTTTTGAAAAGTATAGTAGAAGAGAGAGAGGTAAGTTCAGAGGGCAGTAGGTTCCAGCTTTTACCCACTGCATTAGAGAAGAGGGAGTCACCTGCTTTATTGTAGGGTTTATGTACAGAAACAAGTAGTTTGTGGGCAGAGCGTAGATTTTTAAGATTGTTATATGGGCTGATAAGATTTGTGAAAATTGGTGTTTTACCTGGATAATAAAGGGTTTTATGGGTAATAATTAGTTGTTGAAATAAAATCTGATTGTGCAGTTCAAGCCAGCCCAGTTGCTTCAGATTTTGGCAGTGGTGGGTTCTAAAGTGGGAGCCAGTAGCAAATCTGGCTATGCTGTTATAGGAGATTGCAAGCTTGTTGAGGTTAGTTTTAGATAGATTTGTGTATATAGGAGAGGCATAAAAGAGAGTAGAGATAAGGTGGGTATAGGCAATAGTAGTTCTGGCTGAGGGAATGAGGAAGGGTTTGATTTTGTAGAGGGAGCCTAATTTACGGTTAACTGACTTTATTGTGGAGTTGATATGAGTATCATAGTTAAGGCTGTTATCAATAGTGACTCCTAAGAGTTTGGTAGAAATGTCAGGAGAAATGACTGTGTCATTTTTGGATTTGATAGAGAAGTGAAATGGGGTAGATTTTTGTGTAGGAGTAAATATTAGAAGTTTAGTCTTTTTTGCATTGAGGAGGAGACTGCGTTGTAAAAAACAATCTTCTACAAGCTCAAAGACATTTTGGGTAAGGGACTGCAGTTCAGAAGGCCCTGTAGCTGAGGATATTAATGTGGAGTTATCAGCGTATTGTATAGTTACAGCTTGAGGGATACTAGAGGATACATCGTTTATAAAGATGGAGAATAGAAGAGGGCCTAAAATAGATCCTTGGGGTACACCAAGGGTGACAGGAAGAGGGGCAGATAGAGTGTTTTCCCAAAGCACTGCTTGTTGCCTGTTATCTAAGTAAGACCTGAACCACTGTAGTGCTTGAGTATCTAGTGAGAGGGGCTTGAGAAGATTCAAGAGTAGTTGATGGTTAACCATGTCAAATGCTTTTGAAAGATCAATAAAGATAGCAGAGGACAGTGTGTAGTTGTTACGGTTTTTGTTAATGTGGTCAGAAAATGACAAGAGGGCAGTAGTGGTGCTATGGAAGGGTCAAAAGCCATGCTGAGAGTTGGCTAGTAGGCCATTTTAGGAGAAGGTGGTCTAATAGTTGGCGGTGGATGTATTTTTCCATGATTTTAGCTATGGGTGAGAGTAGGGCAATAGGATGATAGTTGGAAAGTTAATTTGAATTGCCACCCTTATGTAGGGGGATAATGTGTGAGACATTCCAGATAGATGGGATGGTACCTTCTTTAATGGTTCTGTTTATTAGGATCGAGATAGGATAAGCAATAACTTTGGCTGCTATCTGAAGATAATTAGCAGGTAGGAGGTCAGCTGAAGGGTAGAGGGTTTGAGTTTCTGAAGGAGGGTACAGATGAGGGATGTAGGGATGGGTTGGAGTTGGAAAGTGGGTGGAGAGAAATAGGAGGATGGGGTGAAGTAGTGGATACTGGAAGTAGTGAGTTAGCAAGAGACTGGATAGCTTCAGTAAAGAAGTTATTAAAGGAGTCAGCAATATGTTTGGGAGTCTCTTGGGTAATTCCGGATGGGGTGGGTGTCTTAGAGCAGCCTGGATGAAGGATTCTATTGATTCCTGACCAAAATTTTTGAGGATTTTGTTGGTTGGCTTGATGAAGTTGAAAGAAGAAGTTTTTTTGTCTAATAGTATAGAAGTTTTAGTAGAGTTTCTGAGCTGTTGAAATTTTAAGTGCTCCAATGGGTTTCTGGAAGAGCGCCATTTGGCCCAAAGTTTGTTTCTTAGCAAAGTCTTTTGTTTAGTTTCCTTTGAAAGCCAAGGTGCAGTTTTGGTGCTATTCCTAAGGGTACGAGAAGGGGCATGTTAGTCTAGGATTTAAAGGAACTTAGAATTGAAGTATGCCACTGCTTCCTCTAGTTGGGGGTGTTTTAAGGGTGACCAGTTGCAAACTCTCAGTTCATTTTGGAAGTGTTCAGGGTTAAAATGTTTACTGGAACGAGTAGTTCTGAAGGTTGTAGGGCTTGGTGTGTAGGTCTTTTGTCTAATTAAATAGGTTAGTGAGTGATCACTTATGTCATCAGGGAGGATGCCTGCCATATAGCTTGGAGAGTGAGTATTTATAAGGATCCAATCTAGGGTGGATTCTTTGTTGGTGGCCTTATGAATTCTAGTAGGTAAGGTGATAGTTTGAGAGAAGCCATGTAGGTTTATGTGGGTGGTAGGGTTATCAGAATTGCAGGTATTCCAGTCGATATCAAAGTCACCTAGTACAATGGTTTCTTGAGGAAAGTTAGTGGACAGCCAGCTTAGGATATTTTCAAGGGAGTTGATATTATTTCCTGGGGGAAGATATGAGCATAAAAAGTAGATGGACTTACAAGTGTTTAGTTGTAGCTTAGCAAAAATAGTTTCAGAATTGGTATCAGATGGAGGGTATGTATCAAGTAGTGTAATTTGGAGCCCTGCTTTGTATATTAAGGCTACGCCCCCTCTCTTCTTATGAAGGCGATCGCATCTTAAAATACTATATCCTGGAGGGGTGATTTCATAGTCTGGGGTAGATGGTTTTAATCATGCCTCAGTTAAACATAGAACGTCAAAGTTATGTATATCCAGTAGGGCATGATGGTGTGTTACTTTATCATTAATACTATGAATGTTTAAGTGGGCTAAGAAGAGGGAGTTAGGAGGCCTTGTAGGGGTATGAGAGGGAGAGGGTATGGTTGGGAAGGTGGGGCTGTTATTGGTAGGGCCAGGGTTGAGGTGAATGTCACCATCTAGTAGGAGGTGAAGGTGTAGACTAAATGTGTGAATAAGAGAAAGATTTAGTATGTTATGTGCTTTCTTAACATGGTAGTGTTGATAGGTAATATGGGAGACTCTATGAAATGTGGGAGGAAATAGCTGGTGGTAGGTGTTAAGTTTATGTGTTTCAAGGTGGATGGTAGAGCAGGAAGGGATGTTTGTTTAGAGGGTTGGTGGAAGTTAGAGTAATGAAGATGTTCATAGGCAGTTAAGAAGTAGGGAAGGAGAAGGAAAGGAAGAATTGAGAACAGAAGTAAGGATCTGAGGTAAGGTGATATGGGTAAAGGAGCCATAATGCTGAAGAAGTTGGGAGTGGAGTATAGGAAGGTGAGGTAATGTAATTTAGCAGGACAAGTGATCTATAAGATGGAAACATGTGTGATGGGATGCGATTTGATGTTGGAGGAAGTGGGAGTGGTTAGAGAGGTATAAGGACTCAAATGCTATGGAACAACTTGTTACCACTCCCACAAGAGGGGAAAACATACTAGACCTGATCATCACCAACATGGGGACTCTATGCTCCAGACCAGAAGTGTATCCCTCACTGGTAAGATCAGACCATAAACTAATCTCACTGGATATTCACATCCCGACCCCACCCCCTGCCCAGAAAACCACAGTGAAAAACTTCTCTAAAGCAAATTTCACACTCCTCAAAACCGAGGTGGAATCCTTCAAAGCCCCCGGGCCTGTGGAAAATACGGCCCAGACCACAGAATCCTTTATAAACACATTCTATGAACACCTTCAGGAATGCATGGATCATGCAATCCCAAATAAAACCAAGACCCAATCCTCCAAAGGCAGACATCCTGTCTGGTGGACCCCAGCCATAAACAAACTATACAATAGAAGGAGGAAGCTACTACATGATAGAGCAAAATCCCAAAAAGGGAAGGCATCTCTGATCAGTATTAGCAAAAACTACGGGCAATCATAAAATCGTCTAAGGCCAGCTTAGAGAGAAAAATTGCACAGGACACTAAGGATAATCACAAGGCTTTCTTTAGTTATGTCAGGAACCTGGGTGGGAATTCCCAGATATGCTCAGAATTAGTCCAAATGACAAAAAATACACCGAACCCACAGACATTGCCAACATCCTAGCTGACAGGTTCAGCGCAAACTTCTCCCCCCCCTCCCCACCAAAAGGGCAAATATCTATCCCAGCAGTGTGCTGCCCCCCTGACATCTCAGATGCTCAGGTAAGAGCCGCCCTCTCCAAAGAAAAAAACACAGCATCAATGGGACCAGACGGTGTCCCTGGCTGCGTCCTACATGAACTCCAAGAAGAGCTAAACCCAAACATAAAACTACTGTTCAATCTCAGCCTTACTACAGGATATGTACCCAAAGAGTGGCGTACAGCAACAGTGGTCCCTCTCCACAAAGGTGGTGCCTCAACAGATCCTGGAAACTATCAGCCTATAAGCCTGACTAGCTTGGTCTGCAAAGCTATGGAAAGGATCATCATGGACCTCATAAATAAATATATTGGGGACCTACAGATACTGGATCCTACCCAGTTCGGCTTTGTTAAGGGAAGATCCTGCCTCTTAAACCTGGTCGATTTCTTTGAAACAGTCACCAAGGCCATTGACGAGGGGAAGGTGGTCCACACAGCCTACTGGACCTCGCAAAAGCCTTTGATACAATACCCCACTCGGGCATTATAGATAAGCTCACCAGCTTAAATATAAACCCCTATGTTACTAGATGGGTTGCAAACTGGCTCAAAGACAGAACCCACATGGTTAGAATTGCTGGAGCCATGTCAGACTCCAAACCAGTTACAAGTGGTGTCCCACAAGGCTCAGTCCTGGGACCTCTCTTGTTCGGTATATATTTCTCGGAGGTACAGGCCAACACGGAAGGACTGTGGCTGACCAAGTTCGCAGATGACTGCAAACTGGGTGCCATAATTGACTCTCCAGCTGACACAAGCATCCTCCAACAGGGCCTAATAGAAACAGACAACTGGTGCCAGAGCCATGGCCTCAAGCTAAATGCCAAAAAGTGTATAGTCATCCCCTTTGGCAAAAACAATGTGTCCACAAATTACCACATAGGTGGTAATCCATTGAGTACAGAAGAAGTACTTAGGGACCTGGGGACCCAAGTTGATAGCAATCTCTCATTTGGCAACCACGTGGCCAAAATGGTTAGAAAAACATTTTATATAGCCCACCTAATCATGAAGGGATTCACATCTAGATCAGGGGAGGTCATCGTGCCTCTTTACTCATCCCTCATCAGGCCCATAATTGAGTACAATGCCCCTTTTGGGATGTACCTTACCAGACACCTGCAGCAACTGGAAAGACCCCAAAAGTACCTCACCAAGAGGATCAAAGGGCTCAAACAGATGCCATATGCTGCCCGGTTAAAGAAACTCCAGCTCTACTCAGTGACATACCACCTGCTCAGAGGCGATCTGTGCCTGACGTATAAAGCCATGTCCAACCCGGTATTAATGGACATGCTGCACCTCAGAAAATCCAAATCCCATCGAGCCACGCGCTCAAGAGACTTGAACCTCAGCACTGAAATAAATAGGACATGCTGGAGGGACAGATTCATAACCCAGAGGCTCCCTTCACTCTGGAATAAAATCCCAGTCCAGGTTAGGCAGAGTCCCTCATTGACCCTCTTCAAGAGGAATCTTGATGATTGGATGGGAGATCGTAGGTTTACCCCGGGTATCACTCCTGTGTCACTGTTAGACAGAGGCACAGTATACTAACCTCAAAAAAGGGTATAGCAAAATTAATTTAAAATGGGTGGTGAAAGCCAAACACACTCTGGCTAGGCTTATAAATGCCCTAGAGCAGATAGCCTAGTATGAACCTATGAAGCTATGACAGACGCACTGGGGGTGGGTAGGATTTATGTAATGTAGTAGGAAGAGTGGTGTATAAGATGTAAAAACCGTAATGTGTTATGGGATGGGATTTGATTTGATGATGGAGGAAGTGGGTGTGGTTAGACGAGTATAAGGATAGATGGACTGGAGGTGGGTGAGATTTGGGGGTAGGGTAGGGGAGCGTAGTGAGCCCGCAGGGCGAACGGAGCAGGAAGAGCCAAGTGAAGGAGGAAAACCTGTAAAAAACAATCAGTGGAATGCTGACTATTACAGGTGAGTTTAGGTAGAGGTAGTTAAAGGAGGTGATAGGTTTAATAATGGTCAGAGTAGGTAGGGTAGTTAAGTGAAGTATAGTGAATAAGGAAGGTTAAAGTGGGTCTACAATGAAATAAGTAATGTAAAACAATTTCCTAAGAATTTCTAATGTGAGTCAGTAGGAAATATATAGAGGGGAAAAGGGTGCCATCTAGTGGGCAAAAACTATCCAGCTACAGTGGTTCTATATACGTGTATTCATTGAAAATACATTGAAACATATAACATCAGTAAAAACTGGTTGCAAAATGTGGGTGGCTACACCCCCACACCCCCCAATGGGGGGGGCTGTGCCCCCACACATGCCCAACTTTATATTCTTACTCCAGGGTCGCACTGCAGTGGGGCAAGGGCTATATTCTGTTTTCGACCAAATGTGCTTTCAGTCAAATGAGCTGTCAGTGAAGTGGGCTGCCGGAAATCATTTTCAACCAAATGAAATTCGACCAAATACAGTAGATCCATATATATATATATATATATATATATATATATATATCAACAAACACACACACACACACACACACACACACATGGCCCTATCTACTCTGCTTAAGTGATAATGTGGACATGTAGAGTATATATTATGGGGGGGAACACCCTCAATTGTTGGCAAAATGGCAGAAAATCAACTTGGATACCAGCTTTTTATATATGCAACTGCTCGTTGATTATTTTAAACCAGTAGAACACAGTTTATGTCTCAGTATTTAGTGACTACAAGAAGAGTTGAATGTTCTAGCAGAGCATGATAAAGTAGATGTTAATATTTGTAAACTTATTGATCAAGTAGGTGTTTATGAGAGGAAACTCATACAACAAAAGAAATCGAAGGTTCAAAGAGACATGAGGGATTTTCAGTACAATTATGTTTTTACTTGGCCCAAAGAGAGTTCACAAGAAAATAATGCTAAACAACCGAGTGAAGCAGTCCAAGATGATGGTGTGGGAGCCAATGTTGCACCATAATGAGAATATTTCACTCCTGTGATCAATGTATCTGTTTATGGTACACCACAGGAGGGCAGGCTGTCTGAAAATGGGGTGGTTCAGCAAACTGCTAAGGTTGTCATAGTACCTGTTGTTCACCCTAAAACAACTATTCCTAATGGTGGGCAGGTTTTTCCTATGTTACTCTTTCCCTTTTGAGGAGACAGGAAGGATATCAAAACCAGATCTCACAGCAAGGGAAGAACCAAGAGAAAGCAGTCATTCGAAGAAACCAATTATCCAACCATAAAAAAGATATGGAGAAAGACAAATGACAATTGTTTGGAATATATCGAATAGAAGTTTGTCAACAGCTGAATATCAGGTCCTTAATAAGGGCCTATCATTTATACCAGCTCAGCAAGTGGACCTGGCTGACATGGTATTGTTGATTTAAAGCTTTTTGTTAGGAATTTGATGCTTACGTTAATGTTTGATAAAACAGACTGATGTTACTGTAGACATGCATACACACCACAGAATCACCCTCTACTATAAGTGTTTACTGTTTAGTTTGTGAAGGAGAAATATATGATTTGTTGTGCAGTAATAGGAGATCTGGATTTGTTAATTTGACTGAGGAAGAGAGGGAAGCTTTGAAGGCACTGCAGATGGACAAATCAGGAGTCATTAGACCTGCTGTAAGGTTCTGTGGTTGTGATGGATAGGGCGTTCTATTTTATGAAGATGAATGAAATGTTACAAGATAATAGTATGTGCAAAGTCATTGAAAAAAGTACAATAATCTTGATGTCCCAAGAAATTACAGCTTCATTAAGTGACTTTGTGAGTGCTGGCATAATCACTAAAGAATTGTTCTAATACTTTATTGAGAATCTATTAATTGCCATGTTGCAGGGAATGCCAAAAATTCATAAGAAACACCCGCATTTTGACCTGCAGTATCAGCGGGAGGGTGGCTCACCAAGCCACTATCAATATATATTAAGAAAGAGTTGAGACCTGTTTTATATCAGTATAGTGTAGTATTACAGGATAGTAAACAGTTTTTGCAAGATTTACACAATAATCTTAAAATAAGTGACAATAGAGTACCCACATACATGGTGACATTAGACATTCAGTCTTTGTTCATTGTGATTCTAAATTTAGAGGGTATACAGTTGGCAAAGGAGTTTCTACAGGTGAACATCACTTATTGTATTGATAAGATAGAATTTATCTGTTTTTTTTGCTTGAGTTGGTATTAGAACATAATGATTTCATTTTTATGGGGTATACTACCTACAGAATGCTGGCTTAGCTATGGACACTTCTTAGGTTCATAGGTAGGTACTAGGCTATCTGCCCGAGGACATTTATAAGCCTAGCCAGAGTGTGTCGGCTTTCGCCACCCCATTGATTAATTAACTGATCCTCTGTCAAGCAGAGCCAATGAAGTGATCCCAGGGGTGTATTTCCTGTTACCCATCCACTCATTAAGGTTTCTCTTGAAGAGTGTTAGTGAGGGGCTCTGCCTGGTGTAATTTGGAATTTTGTTCCAAAGCATGGGAAGTCTCTGTGTCAGGAATCTATCCCTCCAGCATGTTCTATTTATTGTTGTGGTGAGGTTTAGCTCACTAAAGCGCATGGCTCGCAGTGACTTGGATTTTTTTAGGTGGAGCATGTCCATCAATTCTGAGCTGGACATGGCTTTGTAAGTCAGGCAGAGATCACCTCTGAGTAAGCGATATGCCACTGAGTACAGCTGGATTTTTTCAGTCAGGCTGCATAGGACATATGTTTGAGGCCTGTAATCCTCTTGGTGAGGTACTTTTGTGGTCTTTCCAGCTATTGGAAGTATCTTGAGAGGTACATCCCAAATGGGGCATTGTACTCTATGATGGGTCTAATGAGTGACGAGTAGAGGGGAACTATAACCTCTTTATTTCTAGATGTGAACCCTTTAGTAATTAGATGGGCCACATAGAAGGATTTCCTAACTACTTTGGCAATATGATTGTCAAAGGAGAGATTACTATCTACCTGGGTCCCCAGATCTCTTATTACCTCTTCTGTATTAAGGCGGCTGCCACCTATGCAGCAATTCATGGGTGTTTTGTTTTTCCCAAATGGGATGACTATGCATTTTTTGGCATATAGCTTGAGGCCATGACTTTAACACCAGGTGTCCGTCTCAGTAAGGCCCTTTTAGAGGAGGTCCATGTCAGCTGGAGAGTTAATTATGGCTTCCAGTTTGCAGTCATTGGAGAACTTGGTAAGCCATAGTCCTCCTGTGTTTGCCTGTACTTCTGAGAAGTATATGCCGAACAGTAGGGGTCCCAGGACCGAGCCTTGCAGGACACCACTTGTGACTGGTTTAGAGTCGGACCTGGAGCCCACTGTTCTTACCGTGTGAGTTCTGTTTGTAATCCAGTTGGCAACCCATCTCATGAAGTAGGGGTTTATGTTCAGGCTGGTGAGTTTTTCTGTAATACCCGAGTGAGGAATGGTGTTGAAAGCCTTGACAAGATCAAGGTAGGCTGTGTGAACCACCTTTCCCTTGTCTATGGCCTTGGTGACTGTCTCTAAGAAGTCAACCAGGTTTAGTAGGTATGATCTGCCCTTAGCAAAGCCAAACTGGGTCGAGTCAAGTGTTTGCTTTGTTAATGAGTTCCAGGCTAGTCAGGCTTATGAGGCGATAGCTACCAGGGTCAGTTGTGGCCCTTCCTTTGTGGAGAGGAATAACCGTTGCTGTGTGCCATTCTATGGGCACATAGCCTATGGAGAGGCTGAGGTTGAACAGCGTGTTTAGGTGGGAGGTTAGTTTGCTCTGTAGTTCATGCAAGACACAGCCTGGGACACCATATGGTCCCATTGATGCTGTGTTTTTAGCTTTTGAAAGGGCTGTTTTCACTTGTGCGTCTGTGATTTTTGGGACACTACACTTTTCCGGTATTGTTGTGGGCTCTTTTGGAGGTGGGGGGGGTGAAGTTTGCACTGAATCTATCTGCCAAGATGTTGGCAATATCAGTAGGTTCAGTGCATATCTGCGAGTTGCTACTTAGATTCTTAACATAGCTAAAGAAGGCTTCATGGTTATCTTTTGAATCCTTGGCTATTTTTCTTTCAAAGTTAGCCTTGGATGATTTCATGATGGAGCTTAGTTTCTTACTAATACTGATCAGGGATGTCTTTTCTTCTTGGGATTTGCTTTTTTTTAACTAGTTTCCTCCTTCTATTGTATAGCCTGTTTATTGCAGAGGTCCACCAAACTGGTTTCCTTCTCTTACAGGAATGAGTCTTGGTTTTGCTAGGGATGGCATGATCCATAAAGTGAAGTTTGCTTTAGAAAAGTTTTTTACTGTGGTTTCCTTAGTTGGGGGTGGTGGTGGGGTGTGGACATCCAGAGTGATTAGTTTATGGTCTGATCTAACCAGTGATGGGTTGACCTCCGGTGTGGAACACCTGTCGCCCATGTTGGTGATGACCAGGTCCAATATGTTTTCACCTCTGGTAGGAGAGTTTACCAGCTGATCCAGGGCATTTGAGTTGATAAATTCCAGGAAGTGCTGGGCCTGGGAATTTGTACTTCAGTAGTTTTCCCAGTGAATGGTAGGGTAATTAAAATCGCCCAATATCAGGGTGTTCGGTAGGACCTTCATGTTTTCCACTGTCTCCAGAAAGGTGGAGTGGTGGTCCTAGATCATGGTGGGTGATCTGTAGCAGGCCACAATTTACATTGTAGATTTGCCCGATGTTAGTTGCACATGGATGATCTCAGAGGTATCATGCTGCGCCACTAACCTGGAGATGTAAATATCTTTGATGAAAATGAATACACCCACTCCTTTTGTGTTTCGGTCCGTGTTCTGTGGCCGAAACGTGTGGTATGAGTTGTAGCCCGGTAGTGCTGGGGTGCTCTCTGGAGCCTTGAACCAGGTTTCAGTTACTGCACAGATGTCGACGTTCTCCATACTGAGGAGTGCTTCGAGAGTGTGCATTTTGAGATTTAAACTCCTGGCATTGAGTAGCATAACCCTCAGTTTTTTGTTAGTTGTGCTGTTTACGGAGGTGGGTTTGACTTTTGAGCCTTGCCTAAAAAGGCACTATGGGGGCAACAAGAGCCTTGGCCAGTATTCGAAAGCCTAGGGATGACAGGTGCAAGTCATCTCTTGCAAAGCAACTCGGCTTGTCAAGCATGATGTCCCAGGCTGACATACACTGGATCCCCTTTGAATGACACCAGAAGCTTAGCCAATTGTTGAAATTGATCATTTTTTTCTTTATATTAAGGTATCATTCTTGGTGAGGGCAGGTTGCTACTCAGGGTCAGGGTCATACTAGCCTGGGCTGCATGATCAGAGAGCTCTTCCATGTCTCTTTTCATGTAGTCCAGGGAGGTACATCTCAGGTCATTCACACCAACATGAGCAACGACAGAGTCATATTTGTACTTGTTCTGGAGTGACCTGAGTGCTTGTGTTATGTGGTGGATTCTGGCTCCCGACAGGCAACTAACAGTAACCTTCTGCTTGTCCAGCCTAGTGAGTGGGATGTCAGTGTGCCTGACTATAGAGTCACCTATTACTAGTGTGTTAGGTATGTTATTTCACCTTAGGGGCTGTGATTGTGCAGCACACTGATTTTGTGTTTCATGTGTTGTCTGGTTTGTGATGGGAAGTGCAGGTTGTTTGGGTGTCTGCTTTGGAGGTCTCTGATGCTTTTGCAGGTTTTTATTTAGAGCCTCCGAGTATGATTTTGTGTATTTATGTGTAATTTTTGCTAGTGCTGTTTTAGTAAGTCTGTGTGCGGCTGGAGGTGTGGTGCAAGTGTTAACCTTCTCCTCTTGACTGTCTGTTCCAGTCTTGGGTGGAGACAGCTTAGCTTCCAGTTTGGCTGTATAATTGCATCTCTTGCATATGTTAGTGTTTTGTGGTAGGATGAGAGGGTTGTCTGTGTACATGAGGCAGTTGTAACATTGCCTCAGGATACCCAGACTCACCAGCTGGACTGGAGGGTGCACCTGAAGTTGTCCTTTGGTCATGCCTGAATAGTAGGGTGAGCTGCTTAGTTGCTTGGTATGTGAGGGGTGAATAAAGAGCCTTGCCCTGCTGGGCAATCAGTGTCAGGGTATATTATTGCTTGCTATTAGGTCTGAGCAAGTGCTAGGCTGTAAGATGCTTTTTGAGTGCTTAGGTTGAGAGTTAGACTAGTTTCAAGGGAAAAACTGAAGAGGAGACTTAGTGGAGCCGGGAATAATTTAACCATAGCTAACCGGCACTGCCCAGTGCGGAAAACCATGCAAACACGGTTTTTATAGTAGGGATCTGAAAGAGATAGAAATTAGCCCAAAATGGCCAATAAACTATTAACTTCTGGCCTGGAATCACTCCTCCAGGGACAGATAAGTTGCTCAAAGCTCCCCTCTCTCACAGGTGAACAGAGAAACTTCCTTCTATCCAAGCAAGGTATGGGCAACTCAGAAACTAGTGTCACAGCCCTGAATTCAGCACTAGCCTGAAAAATGGACTATACTAGCTTAGAAAGGCGGTAAACAAGGACTTTTTTTTTGGTTCTTTTGTTTTTTTAAAAGATAAGGCAAAGACAGTAAAAAATACACTTAAAACAGCTTTAAACGACTACAAACGATCAGCAAAGGCTATTGCACTTTAGGGTGTAGCCTACAACAGTTAAACAAATTACTTAAACAAAAACAACTTTTTAAAAGTGCAGGTAGTCAGATAAGTACAATATGTGAAAAAAACAAGCTTTTAAATCACAATAAATGCTGGAAAATCTGCGTTTAGTCAGAAAACAGTTAAGTACAGCAAGAAAATACAGAAAACTAATACTTAATCATTCCAAAGTCTCTCTTCTAAGCTAGAAGCCTTGTATCAGTTTAAGGCTTTCTAAAGCTACCCAGTAGGTTAGTTACAGGAAAGATGGGAAACAAGCACAGATGTGGTCTTTCATACCAGAAAGTTGAAAGAGATGGACAAACTGTCCAAATGGTCAATAAACTACAATTTCTGGGCCAAGAACCTCTCCTCTCATGGTAGGCAGGCTACCTAGTGCTTACCACTCCCACTGATAAACTAGAAGGCTTTCTTGCAACACAGAAAATCTTGCAGGGCTCAGAAGCTTACCAACAGTCCTGGATACGGCAACTCTGTATCTGGCTAGGCTAGTTACAGGAAAAGTGGGAAACAAGCACAAGTGTAGCTTTTAAACCAGAACATTGAAAGAGATGGAAAAAAAAACTGCCCAAACAGCCAAAAGCTACAATTTCTAGGCCAGGAACCACTCATCTTGTGGTAGATAGGCTACCTAATGCTTACCACTCCCACTGATAAGCTAGAAGGCTTCCCTCCAACACAGAAAGGTTTGGGGGCTCAGAAGTTACAAAGTGTCCTGGATACAGCAAATCTGTACCTGGACTAGACTTGTTACAGAAAAGGCAGGGAACAAGTACAAACATAGGCTTTTAAGCCAGCAAGTTGAAAGAGATGGAAAACTGCTCAAATGGCCAAATAAACTACAATTTCTGGGCCAAAACTCACTCTTCCCATGGAGGATAGGCTACCTAGTGCTTACCACTCCCACTTGATATGCTAAAAGGCTTCCCTCCAACACAGAAATGCTTCTCTTTGTCAATGATTTAAAACTGTATAGCTCACCAGATGAGGAACTGAAAGCACAGCTGCAGGTTGTCAAAACTTTTTCAGATGATATTAGAATGTCATTTGGTCTTGATAAATGTACAAAAGCAACCTTTAAAGCAAGAAAACTGCAGTACCAGGAAAACATCAGTTTGGGACAAGAATGTGATATAAAAGAACTTGAGCAAGGGAGAGTGTATAAATACTTGGGAACTAATGAAGGATCAGCAATAAAACATGAACAAATGCAAATAAAATTTAGTAAGGAATACATTAGAAGACTTAAATTAATCCTGAAAACAGTGTTGACATCTAGGAACAAAATCCAAGCTATAAATCAATTTGCTCTTCCTGTCCTAACTTACAGTTTTGGAGTGATTTACTGGCCCCAAAACATATTGGATAGATTAGATAGGAAAACAAAGAAGGATGCTTCATGCTCACCAACTGATTTATAAACAATCAGTGCATACCAAGATTATATATTCCCCATTCTGAAAAAGGGATGAGCCTCCTTGAAATTGATTACATGTACAGATCTGCAATCGTGGGGCTCCACACATATCTGCTGACCTCACAAGACCCAAACATAGTGAAAATTTTGAAACATGAGGAGAATAAATCTAAGATGACTTCTCTGCTTAACCTACCAGAAGCATATCGGTGTCAAGCAGGAATGGAAATCAAACCAGAAGTATATAAAAATGAGGCAGCAACTGAATGTGCCAAAAAACAAAAGAAAGAATATAAGGTAAAGGACCAGATGAAAAGGCAAGAAATGTGGAAAACACATAATATAAATATAGTTGCAAGTATAAAAAACTTCTGGAAAAAACTCATGTTGATCTAAAATGAACACAGGAATGGTTAAGGAGATGTGAATTCAAACCAAGAGATGAAAGGTTAATATTAGTGGCCCAAGATAGTGGGCTACATACACGCTGGTTTACAAAGTCTATTGAACATGTGGGAAAAACAGACAAATGTAGGTTTTGTAAAACTGAATTGGAAACTGTCGCATACCTCATTGCTGGTTGTGGCATACTAATTGCAGAAGGACTGCATACTGAAAGACATAATAATGTGGCAAGACTGTTGCAATGGGGATTGTGTAAACATTATATTACTGAAGTGGCTGAAAAATACTGAAAACATGACCCACAAAGCATCATAGAAAAAGATGACGTCTACTCACATGGGATTACCTATTACCAACAGTTCAAAACATAGATGCTAGAAAACCAGATATAGTGGTTCAAGAAAAGAAGACAAAAGTAACATTGATCATTGAAATCGCTACACCCAGTGACTACAGTGTCTTGCATACAGAGAGACACAAAGTCATAAAATATCAGGATCTGCAGGCAGAAATAAGAGCAATGTGGAAGAAAGATACCCAGACAGTTCCAGTAGGAGCAACAGGTCTTATAAAAAAGAATCTACAATTGTATTTAGATATGTTACCAGTCCATGTAACCTGATACAAATTGCAGAAGGACTCATTACTGTCACATTGTGGGTGCTGCAAAGAGCACTTTTGGCTGACATCAAAGAGTGAAACAATACTAATTTCATGAACTTTAATCGTACTTTGACTAAGAAATGGGGTCCATTCCTGTCATAGTAGTCGAAGCCCAAAAGATTTGGAGAAATTAAAAAAGGGAGAAAAGGGGGTATTTAAGTAACTCTATATTGGACAAGATCACACATTTAGCTAATGTATGGATGATTTCATTAACATTAAAAACATTTTAATGAATGTAATTTTTACATTCATTTGACAGTCAATACCAAACCCAGTGAAAAGAGTTGAGTTTGACAGAAAAGTTACTAACAAGAATTATAGAAGAGAAACATAAAGCAATTTGGGAAAAGCTAGAATGTTTGAAAATAAGTAAAAAAGTTTATTGTACGGAGATGAAATTATATTAAAAAAAATACTGCTATAGAAAATTGATATATGGAAGATAAAAAAAATAGAACCATATGGTATGTGAATGTCATGGAAAAAATGTATTATGTTTACCCCTGGAACAAATAAGTGAAGAGAAGACCAAAGCAGTATAAATGAGAATTAATAAATGCAAGAAACATGTAGAACGTACATATTTTTTATGGAGGTTATCAATAAGCAAACTACCAGTTAAGGCAAATGTGCCATATACAACAATAAAAGATACAATTTGTATACATGGTGGTGAATTAGAGACAACTGAGCACATTTTTAAAAAGTGTAAAAGGATACTTAAATTGTGGAAAGAGATATATGATAAATTATATTTAAAAGAATTGAGAAATATTGACTATATTAACATGGACATGATTGAATATGGACATTATTAAAATGTAAAACAAAATGACATAAACTGGATGAGAAATTATTTTGTATAATATGTATAATATGGAATGAAAGAATTAATGAAGGAAAATATAATAGAAAGTGATCATTATCAGTGATTCTGAAAAAAAGTAAAACTTTGGTTATGGAGAAAGGAGTGGGGGGGACTAAAAAATTGAAAGTTTAATATAATATGTAATAATCATGTTATAAATATTGTACATATAGTAGATAATGTAAATATGTAATGAAACATTGTGTATAAGATATGTATATTTGTGAATATAATAATAAAAAACCTACTCACAGTTGCAAATATGACCTATTTTGCAGAAGCACTACCTGTTTCCATTCAAGGTGCAGAGATGGACTCTAGAAAAAGGGATGCAGATGGAGATAATGGAGTGGTGAGATAAATGGGGAGAAAACAAGACTGGAGAGTGTGTGCAGAATTCTGAGGAGATATCTCAAAGAAGTCTGTTTGATGGGGCTGAGTCAGCACATGGTAGATGTATAATTACAACCCTTCAGTCAGGAGGGTAACAGGATAATTTACTTAAAGAAATGGTGATACAGAGTGATCCAGAAAATGAAGGAGATGTTTCCTGAGGGGACATTATGGAGAAAATCCAAAAGAAGGATGCAAAGACATTCCTGAAGAATATTGGTGAGATGGAAAACAAAACATATGCACAGAAAGTAAAAGGAGGCAAAACGAGAGTAGCATAAAAGAAGGCAGAAGAAAATGAAAAATGAAAGTATGTGATAAGGTTTCAAAGTAAAGAAGACAAAGAAATATGTATGAAGTGTGGGGTAATTTAATATGTCCTTTGTGTATAAAAGCACATGAGATAAGAGCATTTATTCTTATTAACAAAGAGAAATTTTGTGGCATTATATTTGAGACTGTTTATTCAATGGAAAAGTTTCTTGGAGAATATGTAAAAAAGACTGTAAACCATGGAATCTTAGCATGATGAAAGCATTTAACAGTGCATCAAAAAAGAAAATTCATGTATAATTTTGAACAGAGATGGAAACAGAGACTTTGAAATGACTTTTGAAAACTTTATAAAAAGAAGTATTGGATATTGCAAAAAATTATGACAAAAGGGATTTATGTGCTGATGGATGGAATTATAATATTTTACTAAAAATGGAGAAATAAATTATACATAGAGAACATTTGATAAGTAACTGTGAACGAATTCTTCTTCTTCTTCTTTCATCTTTTCCCGGTTAGGGGTCACCACAGCGGATCACCTGTGTGCTCATGATTGGCAGTGGAGATTTTTACAGTGTTGAGTTGCCAGCCCGGCGCCCAACCTTCCACAGAAGACACACACATACGCACTCATGCCTAGGGCCAATTTAGAGTGCCCAATCCACCTACAGCATGTCTTTGGGATGTGGAAGGAAACAGGAGCACCTGGAGGAAACCCACATGACCAAACGGAGGACATGCAGACTCCACACAGAAGGCACCCCAGAGGAAGATCGAACCAGAGAACCGCTTGCTGTGAGGCAGCAACGCTATCTGCTGCACCACCATGGCCACCAAGTAACTGTGACAGAATAAAATGTTATATTTGTGGGGAAATGGGGCATGATGCAAAAAATAAATGAATTAAAATGCTATAAACAAAACAAATTTGGACATTTATGGATGGGTTACAAAAATGAAAATAGTAAGGAAAAAGAAGGAAAAGAAAATGAACAAAGAAGTTTTAGAAGTAGGAGAAATAGAAGAAAATTAGATGAGAAAAAATAAAAAAGAGGACATAGAAGAGGGTTCTGAAATAAGTGATGAAGATGACATAAACTGGGAGGTAGTAGAATAAAAAAAAATCTATTAGTAAAAGGGTCAAAGACAGAAAAAGAAAATTTAAAGGGATAAGTATAAAACAAAAAAAAAGGAAATGGATGAAAAAGAATGTACACAGCTAATGAATGGGGTATGGTGTAATGGTTAATGTATTTGACTCACAAATGCAATATACACTATTTGATTCTCACCATTGGGAGAAAAATTGGCTAGGCTTAGAATAGCCTATTAAAAAAATCCGCTATGTGCTACCATGAATCTAAGGAAAAGGGAAAATGAAAATTTTAAAGTACGTTCTGTAAATGTGAATATTATTAAGCATATAGTAGGAAGAAAATGGATTTTGGAGTGGTGTAATACATGGGATGTAGATATAATTATATTAGAAGACACAAGTTTTTTAACAAATGAAGAAAGATTACAAACAGAGAAACTATGGGTATGAAAGACAATCCTGAATTTGGAAAATTAGAGATTTTCTGGAATATTTGTATTCTGTAGAGATACAGTAAAGATATTAGATATAACTTTAGCAAAAATTGGAAGATTAACCATTGTAGATTTAACATGGAAAGAAAGGGTATGTAAAATTATAACACTCTATTGTTATACTAATTGTAAAGAAAGTGAAAGCTTATTTCACCAGATTTTTAGACTATGTAATGATAAATGTGAATATTATAATAACAGAATACTTTAATTGTGATTTAAGAGGCAAGCATAAAAGGAAAGGAAATCCATCCATCCATCAATCATTTTCCCCATTATAAAATGTTAGAAGTTATAAGATATGGTAAGTTAACTTTGGGACAAAAATTCATGGACTTAAAAAAGGGTATGTATAGAACTGAAATAGATTATTTTATAGTATCAGAAGGTTTAGTTATAAGAGAAGGGGAGGTAGTTAAAACAGAATTTTCTGATCATCTTGCTGTATGGCTAGAGATAAAAGAAACAAGGAATCTATCAAAATAGGCAAAGGAATAAAAAGGATAAATGAGAAGCATGGAAGGAAAGAGCTTAGTAATACCATTATGGAAAGATCATATTACTAAGAAAACTGGTCTGAATGGTGGACGATATATAAAAATGTTTTTACAGTGACAATATGATATGAGAAAAGTAGAGAAAGAAAACTATAAAAGAACATATAACAATGCATTGGAATGTTTAGAACATAATGATAGAAAGTACTTTGACAAAGAAAAAGAATCATATGAAAGAAATCAAGAAAACAATACAAGAATTGTTATATAAGCAAAGTTATGCTTTGCAAGGAAAAATAGAAGAAGTAGCAAGTTACTTAAGCAGCTTAATAAAGGAAGATGGTAGTGTAATGAGAGAAATAAAAAATGTAAAAGGAGAAACAGAAAGAACTCAGGAGAAGATTATAAATAGTGTAGCACAATACGTACAAGAAATGTTTAAAGACAAAAAGAAGGTATTGAAAAAAAATCATGGAAAGTAAAAAAAAAAAGTTAACAGAAAAGAAGAATGAACAGTTAAAAAAGGAGATTTTTTTAAATGACATAGATAATGTATTAAGACATGTAAATATAGATTCAGCTGCAGGACCTGATGGAATAGCATATGAAATTTATTAAAATTTAAGGAATTGGCAAAAAAAAAAAGATTTTGACTGAATGGTTAAATGAAGGTTTTATGTATAAAGAATTATGGAATTATGTAATGGAGTATTTAAGTTCATATGTAAGGAAGGTAGAAGACAAAAGACTGGAGACCTATAGTATTGAATAATAATGATTATAAGATCTTTATGAAAATAATGCAAAAGAGATTTGAAACTAAAATGGAAAATAGTATGGAAAATAGTATATATATATATATATATATATATATATATATATATATATATATATATAGTATAAAGGGGAAGGGTTGCCAAGAATTATTAATGATATTTAGAGACACTGTGGATGATATTATGAATATAAAAGAATAAATAAAAATCATCATAGGAGACCTTAATAAGGCATTTGATACAATTGCTCGTGAAATCTTATGGATAACAATGAAAGAAAATAATATAAGTGAGAAAGTTGGGAAATTATGTATGTCAGCATATAGTAATAATAAACTAAAAATACTCATAAATGGATGGTTAATCCAAGAGGTAAATATGAAGAGTGGTATAAGACAGGGATGTCCAATGAGTTGTACATCCTTTGCATTAGTTATGAATGTGATAGTATGTGAAATACATTACACAATAAAAGAGGCAGGGTATACAACAACTAAAGGGTTAAGAATTGCAGTTTTGGTGACATATGCAGATGGCATTACAATAATTGCAAAAAAAAATAATTTGGATAAAAGTAATAATTTACACAAATGATTGTCTAGATGTGATAGAGATGGCTTTAAATAATGAGAAAAGTAAAGGTGTAGGTGATATAGTAAAGATAGGGGGAATATATTTCTCAATGAATGAAATGTCTGTGTTAGGTATAACATTTGGGAATAAAGATTTAAGTAGAATTCAGTGGAAAAAAATAAAACAAGCCTCTCTTTTCTGGATAACATATAAATTATCATTCAGAAAAAAGGCTTAATTGATAAATTCAGTATTGATAGGAAAATAGCATACTTAATAAGTCTATTGATGTTGCCAACAGTATTTGAAAAGGAATTATTGTTGATAAGTTTTTTCATTTATATGGGGTTCTAGATTAAACCCAGTAAAAACAGTTTTGCATATAAGTAAAGAGGAAGGAGAATTATGGTTATTTAACCCAGTGAAATATGCTGCCTCATTAAATTTGTACAAAGTGCTAAAGTGGATAAATGAAAAAGTTGAGAAATTAGTAGTAAAATTGTATAAATATAAGTATGATAAATTTGGGGGTATGATAAAAAAGAGTGAAAGAGAAAACAGTGTAGAAATAAAGACATAAAATGTTACCAAGAAAAAAATATGTTTTGGAAAATAAAATTTGATGATATAGAAAAAGATAAAGTATGGTAAAAGAATGCAATGATAAAACATTACTATGTAAAAAAAATGGGAAAATCTAACAGATAAAAAACTAAAGCTGTAAAAATAAGAAGCAAATGGTGTAATCAGAAAGTAGAATGTCAATTTTTTTGTGGAGACTGGTAACAGATAAATTTCCAATAAAAGGAAATATGCCACATAAAAAGAAAAGTGATAGAATATGTTTACATTGTCAAAAAGAAACAACTATGGAACGTGTTTTTGAAATGTAAAACAGTAAAACAAGTTATGGGAAAACTATGTAAAGAAAATTTTTTGAAGATATAAAAGAAGTAGATAAAATAAACATGGATATGATTAAATATGGATATTATAAGAATAGAATTAAAGAACACGT